>NW_027325675.1:527500-680000 GCF_048418805.1 Vulpes vulpes
TAGTGGTTATAGTCAAGTTAAAAATGGAATTTGGAAGCATTTACTTCTTTGAGCATTAAAGGGACTGTTGTTCCTAGCAGTCATAATAAATCCCCTCTCTTGTCCCAAGGGACATGAGGACAAGGTTAGAGGGGAGAGCATATGAAGTATTATACTGTTTTATTCTAGTAAGTAAATATAGGTTCCTTCATGTCTGGCATGTTAAATATTCAAAGTCAAAGAAGAAAAATAGAACTTTTAAAGATTTTATGTTCTGTGGTTTAAAGCTACCACTTTTTACAACTTCAGACTTAAAAAGTTAATTTTTAAGAATATATATATATGCTTATTTTAGGAATAATTATACATCTGCTTAAAATAAACCATATGCACATAAACACATGATAACTAAGCTTGTTGCCATAGTAAATATGGTGAAAATGATGGTTGCTTTTTAGAAACAGTTGATATTCCTCTAATAGACGATAAAAAAACAAATTCCCACCCCCAAATTTTTAGAAGTATATCATTAAATTGAAGATTATGTCATGAGTAAAATAAAATGTACTACTAATGACAGTTATTTAAAATTCTAATAGAAAATGTCTATTTAAAAAAAAAGAAAATGTCTATTTTGTTGGAATTATTTAAAAAATTGCTATAAATACAAATATAATAGTTCTGATATATATTAAGCATTTTTTTTCTAATTTGAGAATTACTTTTTAGACAATCACTAAACCTAGATAAAATAAGTTGAGGTTGCATCTTGTTATGCTAATTTTATCTTACATACAAGCTTTGAAATTTATTTTTAAACTATCAGTATATGTAAAAATGTCTTACTAATTTTTTGTTTATCGACCATCAATATTAGACATTAGAGCATTTCATATAATAGTAAACTACAATAAAGTTATTTTTATTCACTTAAAATAATTCTTGGTACCATATAATGTGATTACTGAGTCAAAAGATAAACATCATTCAAACACATATTTTCTATACTTTCAAGTAATTTTTTTATGAATTTATTTATTTATTCATGAGAGACATGAATAAATGGAGAGCGAGAGAGAAAGAGAGAGAGAGGGCCAGAGACACAGGCAGAAGGAGAAGCAGGCTTCTTGCAAGGAGCCTGATGCGGAACTCGATTCCAGGACCCCATAATCACGCTCTGAGCCAAAGGCAGATGCTCAACTTAATGAGCCACCCAAGCATCCCTCAAGTAATTCTTTAATTAAAATTTTGTGGGGGGATCCCTGGGTGGCGCAGCGGTTTGGCGCCTGCCTTTGGCCCAGGGCGCGATCCTGGAGACCCAGGATCGAATCCCACGTCGGGCTCCCGGTGCATGGAGCCTGCTTCTCCCTCTGCCTGTGTCTCTGCCTCTCTCTCTCTCTCTGACTGTCATAAATAAATAAAAAAAAAATTAAAAAAAATTTTTGTGGGTTTTTTGTTTGGTTGGTTGTTTTTAGAGAGAGAACATGGGGGAGGGGTGGCAGAGAGAGAGAGAGAGAGAGAGAGAGAATATTAAGCAGACTCTATGTCCTGTGCCAAGCGTCTGACTGTGCCGAGAGTCTGACTCGGGGCTCAGTTTCACAACCCTGAAGTCATGACCTCAGCCTAAATCAAAAGGTGGATGCCTTAGTCTGAGCCACCCAAGTGTCCTTTAAAAATGTGTTTTGTTTTTTTTTTAAGATTTTATTTATTTATTCATGAGAGACACAGAGAGAGAGAGAGAGAAAGAGAGAGAGAGAGAGAGAGGGGAACAGACATGGGCAGAGGGAGAAGCAGGCTCCATGCAGGGAGCCTGACATGGGACTCGGTCTGGGGTATCCAGGATCACACCCTGGGCTGAAGGCAGCGCTAAACTGCTGAGCCACTGGGCTGCCCTAAAAATGTGTGTTTAATTGAAGAATTGCTTAGTATTACATTTTAAGAATGGATATATGATTCGCCTACTTTTTTTTTTTTATACAGGAAAGCAGTGGCTTTTCTGTTCTCAAAATTTAGAATATTCTTAGCCAACTATTAAGGACTAAATGTTTGTGTCTAATGCAAAATCCATATGTTGAAATCCCAGTCCACAATCTGATTGTATTTAGGAGATGGAGTCTTTGGGAAATTATTAGGACATGAGCATGGAGCCCTCACAAATAAGTGCCTTTATAAGAGGAAAACAGAGAGCTTGCTTTCCCTCTTTCTTGTTCTCTGCCCTGTTGAAGACACAACTAGAACTTAGCTAATTGCAAACAGGCACTGCATCTGGCATTGGTGCCTTAATCTTGGATTTCCTAGTCTCCAGGACTGTGAGAAATAAATTTCTCTTATTTATTTATTTTTTTAATTTTTTTTAATTTTTATTTATTTATGATAGTCATGGAGAGAGAGGAAGGCAGAGACACAGGCAGAGGGAGAAGCAGGCTCCATGCACCGGGAGCCCGATGTGGGATTCGATCCCGGGTCTCCAGGATCGCGCCCTGGGCCAAAGGCAGGCGCCAAACCACTGCGCCACCCAGGGATCCCAAATTTCTCTTATTTAAACCATCCTTTTTTGGGTATTCTGTTATAGCAGCCTGAACCAACTAAGACAACAACATAATAGAATTTTCATTTATATAGATCAAGAGGGTGGAAAAAAGTTTGTTCTTCCTTCTGGAATATCTTGAACATGGGCTTATAAAAGAGAATATTATTTTTTATTATTTGCAACCATACCACATAAAACCTATCCCTTTTAAGTTATACTCAATTTAAACATTATTTAAACTTCTAATCAGGAATATGAGATTGGGCTTTTCCTTATATAAAGTGGAAATTTGCACTTGAGGTACATTGGATTGATAAATCTTTATAATTAAGAGATAAAAATTATAGGGTTATGTGTGTGTGTTCTCCAGATTACTTAGATATAGCAATAGTTTTTAACCCTAATATATCTTAGAACCACCTGGTGGTCTTACAAAAAATATTACTTTTGCTGACAAAAAAGTAAGTTAAAGGGGGAGAAGTGAAGACTGAGAATTGGTATAATTTACTAGAACTCCAAAAGATTTCATTGTGCAGTGAGGGTTAAGAACCGCCTGCCTAAGAACAGGTAGATAATGGGACAGCATTTTTTTTTTTTTTAGTAAATCTTGCTTCTGGTGAGAGAGAGAGAGAGAGAGAGAGAGAGAGAGAGAAAATAGTTAGTATTAGTTGAGGAAAGCTATTTTCTTTCCTTTGGTAAAAACATATTTGTTCTTTTTCCTAGGAAGGAAACAAATGTTGAGACTGAGGGAAATCATTTGGGACTAAAATGTATTTTGGGCCATTTCCCTTTCTGTCTATCTGGGTGAAACCTTGTGACCTATCATTTTCAATATTTCTTGGTAACCTTGAGGTACTTTAACAAAGGGTTGCCACACTTGTTTTATATACTCTCCATTTCCAGTATGAGCAAATTTAGATTCATTTTTCAAGTTTTTTTGCTGTAGCCAGAAAAATAAGAAAGCTTAGGCATCTACAATAAATCGTGTTTGTCTTTGCAGGGAGTACTAACAAGTTTGTTTAAGGTATTATAAGAGTTGTTGGGGGATCCCTGGGTGGCGCAGCGGTTTGGCGCCTGCCTTTGGCCCAGGGCGCGATCCTGGAGACCCGGGATCGAATCCCACATCAGGCTCCCGGTGCATGGAGCCTGCTTCTCCCTCTGCCTGTGTCTCTGCCTCTCTCTCTCTCTCTGTATGACTATCATAAATAAATAAAAATTTTAAAAAAAAGAGTTGTTGGGCCATTTTATTTTATGTATAATTTGAGGCAGTGTAATGCCAGGACAAAAGTGCACAATCAGAAATATGTAATTTTTACATGCGTCAGAGTGAGAATGCATTTTTATAAAAGTGCTCCACATTTATTACTTTATGCATTTGATTTGGCAAAATTCATTGCTATTTTCATGTACAATGCAATGCTAGTTTCAAATTTGTATATATTGAGTTTGAAAGGGTAGAAATGTGCTTGATGGATCTGTCAATAAACACCATTAGTACCAACTGTATATTTGATAATAATATATTATTAAAACAATGTCCCCATCACATTTTAACGAATCCATCATGCTTCCAGATGGTGAACATGAGATTCTGTTTTAACTTAATATCATCTTAGTTTTGGTGAGATGATGTGTATAAATTGTAGCCTTAAGAATAACTGGAGCAAACAGAGCTGTCATTTCTCCTTTTCTAAGGAAGGAAGGAAAGGAAAAAAGGACAACTGGAATTCTCTAGGATCTGCTCCTCAAACATATTTGAAGAAAGAGAGCAGAACAATGAAGTAGGTAGGCTGTGGCAGACATGGAGATGCACTTCCTAAATTGTCTTCTCAGGTAGGGTGAGTTGGCTTGTTTTCTGTATGCATATGCAAGGGATACTCATCAGACACCCTCTAAACCCTCTGCCTCCTTCCATATTGACCCTGGCAGGGTCTTAAGCTACAGCTAATGAGGGAGAGAAGGAAGGAGTTGACTTGGGAAAGAGAGGGAGGAATGATAATGATTGATTTTGAATTGCTAAAATCCTTAATTATGGGAGGGGCAAGATGCCAGATCCTGTCCTTTGAGGTTACATGGATACAATTCTGAGTTTCAATGTCATTTTGTGGATAAGGAGAAGTTTTACCATTGAATATGATGGAGATGCTGAAGACCAAAATGAAGTTGTGTTTGCAACCTAAAGAGTCTCACAAACTTTCATGTAAAAGGCTACTAAAATAAGTTAGGTATCTGAGGAATTTTTATCTCATTAAAAAGGAAGAAACACTCCACACTGATTACATTTTAAAAGGATGGTGGGAAAGAAAAATGTGTATGTGCCTTGATTAGGTCATGAGACAATTCAATATATTCGTCATTTATATTATGTCATGTATAAGCTTTATATAATGTATGAATATACGATATCTTTTAATAATTGTAAAGTATATAAATATCAATATCATGGAAACACCATGAGGGCTCAGGCTTCTTATATTTCCATTGAATGCTATAATACCAACTGTAGAAGCCTGAGCCCTCATGTTGATTCCGTGATATTGATATTTATATAATACTTTAAAATTATCAAAAGATAACATGTTCAGTTTCTTACAGTTGCTTTGAATGCCATAATACTATTATCAAAAATATTATTTTTATTTATTAAATTATATGCTATAACATGTATAATCCTAATGTTTTTATTGGGTTATATTGTTTTCTTTCTTAACATATATTTCTTTTCTTAATGATCTAAACTTTGTTGCCAGTGTGTAGGTCTGCAACTCAATTTACTTTTTAGACCAAACCCATTGCTCTTCTGCTTACATTTATAAATTATTTTTTGCCATATTGTATGTTTGTTCCAAACTATATAGTGCATTATAATGCTTTACTGTTCTCTATTTGAACAACGTAGTTATTTATTTGTTTTTTATTTAAGTAGGCTCCACAGTCAGCATGAAGCCTAATGAGGTGCTTGAACTCATGACCCTGAGATTGAGACCTGGGCTGAGATCAGAAGTTGGATGGTCAACCAACTGAGCCACCCAAGTGCCCCTCAACAATGTAGTTTTAAATACTGAATTTTATCGCAAGACTTTTGAATGTTTTGGATGTGTCTTGTAATTTGTTGCTGTCATCTGTATCAGATGATGTTGTTTTAAAAAAAGATCTAGTCAATCTCCCTTGAGTTCACAGTGCAGCTACGGAAAGCTTACAACCTCTCATATCAAGCACTTTTGCTTCTTTCCTCTGGCTTTACTATCTAAAGGCTTGCTTGAGAATTTTGGGGATTCACTTAGCCCTCATGTACAGGATCATACTAGGGATTTCATGTTCCTCAACCAATGAGAGACAAGAGTTGACAGACATAACTCCTAGCCTCTCTATTCCATACAATTCTGATAGGAGCTGCTCAAAGAATTCCCAGCAGGATTGAGTCCAGTTACTCACACTGATCACTTTTTCATTGGAACACTATTGGCTGGTCTCTCCTTACTTTGTCAATTCTCTATTATTACTTGTACTTTCTAGTATCACCTCCCAAATGAAGTACCTGCCTTCCAGTGCCTGGATGTGCTTTCCAGGGAATCCAAATCAGGACAAGATCTTTTTCCATTTTTGTGTCACTGGCTCGTTTTCCTTCAGAATTAGCCTTAAGTAACATAGTACGCTGAATAATCGTCTCTCAAAGATGTTCACATCATAATTCATGGAATATGTGAATATGTTACCTTACGTGGTAAAAGGGACACATGATTAAGTTAAGGTTTTTAAAATGAGATTGTCCTGAATTATCCAGGTGGTTCCCATGTTATCACAAAGATACTTACAGTGAAGAAGAATCAGAGAAGAGTAAGAGAAGAGAGACTGGAAATAGAAGACACAGTAGAAAAGATTGTATATTTCTGGTTTTGAAGATGGAAGAAGGACCACAAAACAAGGAATGTAGGGTGACATCTGGAAATTGAAAAGGCAAGGAAACACTTTTTCATAGATCCTCCAAAGGAATGTAGCCCTGTAGACTGCATTCTTAGACTTCAGATCTCCAGAAGTATATGGCACTTAATTTGTGTTTTACGTTGTAGTATTTGTGATAATAAGTTACAGCAACAATAGGAAACTAATACAAATGTCTCTACTTAAAAAGTTTTTCGGGGGATCCCTGGGTGGCGCAGCGGTTTGGCACCTGTCTTTGGCCCAGGGCGGATCCTGGAGACCCAGGATCGAGTCCCACGTCGGGCTCCCGGTGCATGGAGCCTGCTTCTCCCTCTCCCTCTGCCTGTGTCTCCGCCTCTCTCTCTCTCGCTCTGTGTATCTCTGATGAATAAATAAATAAAATCTTAAAAAAAAATTTTTCTTTCTCCCCTTAACTACAGAAAATTTCCCTCAAACAACATATGGAAAATATGATCTGGTTTTGTTCTGTCCCATAGTAAGTGTCCTGCATTAAGTCAAAAATAAGGATTTCATGCACCTTTATTTTACTATTTATAGTATTATTGTCACTCAGTATTATGGAAAAAATCTATGTTCCCATCTCTAACTTATGATTCACATTTAAAGATTTATTCCAAGATGGTGTCTTACCACAATTTCTGAACTTTTTCACAGACATCATTTCCTCAGGCTATTTTAGTGAAAACCCAGATAGTTTATTTTTCTGCCTTCTCAATTTGTGGGGCTACATATGCTTTACAGTTCAGAGATGTGTGTGATTTGCCAGGCACACAGTGATTTTGCACTTAGGTTATTTAACTATGCTGCTTAAGCTTCACAATAAACAATATAACTGATTATCTTCCTAATATAACTCCTTTATTACACGTCTCTAATCTCTTGTCAAAAAGGACACTTATTTGATATGTTTCCTTATCTCTGTGTGCATAAAACATCTCAGAGCTCTTGAGTAAAAGAAAACAAAGCAAAAGAAATAAACAAAAGATGCAAAAACCTCACCCTGACATACTCAAGTTAGGCAACCAGTTTATACCTGTTCACCACTATTATACTTTCTACTATTTAGAAAATTACTTACTTTTTCCTAGTTAGCCAATGCTCAAATTTTTGGATCTTAATAGCATGTAGTGACACTTTGCTCTCCCACAGATCTCTATTGTAAATTCAACTGTTTTAATTTCTAATGTATATATTTTCCTACCCTAATTTTTTGATGTACTATTAGTTATATTTTATACTATTTTTGTTTAGCCTAGATTTTTTAGCTTACCATACCATATTTAGCAGATCATAAAATATCATGATTAGTAAAAATCCCAAATATTCTTTTTTTTCCCCAAATATTCTTTTTAAATAAGATCTCTGAAAGATCAAGAAGATTCTGAGGGCTGGTTGTGAATTAAAAAAAAAAAAAAGCACTCTGTGTTAGATTATGGATTAATTGCTAGAAAGCTGCCTCAAATTATCCATAAATTAATGCATTTGATCATACTTTCTACAAGTATTTACTGAATACATAGGATAATAAAGACACTGTGTTAATACCTAGCATGCAGCACAAACTAAACATACATAGCCCTTGCATTCATGAAGCATCCTTGTGAGGTGTGGATAATAAAAAACAAACAAACAAACAAAAAAACCTTAAGCAACAAAGAAAAAACCTCCTTAGTTATGGTAAGTGCTCTAAATGATAATAGGGTATATATAAGAGAGAAAAATGGGGCAGCCCAGGTGGCTCAGTGGTTTAGTGCCACCTCCGGCCCAGGGCGTGATCCTGGAGCCCTGGAATAGAGTCCCACATTGGGCTCCCTGCATGGAGCCTGCTTTTCCCTCTGCCTATGTCTCACTGCTCTTTCTCTCTCTCTGTCTCTGTGTCTCTCATGAATATATAAATAAAATCTTCTAAAAAATATTTTAGAAAAATAGGAAGGATGTGTACTATTGTATCTTTGTCAAACAGTGAGAATCTCTTGGAAGGTGACATAAATTGAGAGTGGTAACTGAAGAATATCCAGAAAGAAGAATGAGGCCTCCCAGAAGGAGGACACACCATATGTAACATCCCTTAGGAAAATATGTGCTCATGAAACAAAGGAAAACTAGGACAAAATGTAGGGAGAGTGGGTAAGGGTAGGATTAGATAAAATTTGACAGACTTTGACCAGAACTTGAACAATTTTTTGAAGTCATCATGAAGAGTCTGGATTCTCTTTCCATGTTGGAGGAGGTCATTAAAGGAGGTAACCACCAGTTGACTCTGAGTTACACTTGGGCAGTTAAAGGCTCCTCACCTGTCTCCTTTCTTTGGAATATATGTTTTGTCCATTATTCTCTTCCATTATTCAATGGAAGCCATTTTTAAGGTCACAGCCTTGAGAAAGCAATGTGTTGTTGAAACCATCTGGATATTATACATGACAAAACCTAGTTAAGGCCTCCATAGAAACTTTTAAAATTTTGGCAAGTGGGTCCAGAGATCTACTTGTCTTGCAGCCACCCAAGTTTGTATGTAAGATCCCTTGCTTATTAAAACTACCACCTATTAATCTGAATGGTCTGCCTCTTTCTCCCATTTTCCTCAGCCTCAGTACACAGGGACGAGTTCGAGAACCATCATACCATTGCAATGTGATGTAGTTTTTAATGAAATGAGGTGACTTTATTTTCTTAGAGAGCACCCTAGGTACTGTGGGAAAAGAGATGGGAGCCTAGATATTCCCATTTTAAAGTAAAAAACAATAAACAAAAACAAACAAAAAATACACTGGTTTTGTTATTCTCATTCTTATACTCAATAAAGTTGACAATTTAATTTTTAAAAATATTTTATTTATTTGAGAGAGAGAGCACAAGCAGATGAGATGCAGAGGGAGAGGGAGAAGCAGATTCACTGAGCTGAGCACGGGTGCCATCCCAGGACCCTGGGATCATGATCTGAGCCCAAGGCAGATGCTTAACCAAGTGAGTTACCCAAGCACTCTGATCATTTAAATTTTAAACCTGTAACTATTTTCCATGAAATCAGTAATTATTTAATTTAATTTAATTTAATTTAATTTAATTGAAAGTAAAGCTACCCAACGATTCTGATTTGTCTTCAGTTGATTTTTCTTCATAAACTGTTACTCAATCCAAAACAGTGAAAGCATGGAAAACATTACATGTCAATTACTCTGTTTACCCTCTTAGGAAAGTTGTGTGGCTAATCTTAATACAGCATATTCTCAGTAGAGATTACTTTATTTTTTTCCCTTTTATAATGCTTTTATAAAAATATCTTTTTTATTCTGGATCTAAAATTATTGCTCTATTTATAGATAGTGTGTTTCTTAAAAGAAGAAGGCATCAGATTTTGGACACATAGGCCATTATATTTCCTCCCCATCACATACAATTGATTCTTAAATTAAAATCCCTAAATAGAATTTTTCCTTAGTTTACATGCTAACAATTATTTACATCTAATGTAAGCACCCTAAAGAACTAAATCTTAATGCATTAGTTTGAGGCTAGACAAACAGATGTCTCCAAATATAATAAGATTTTGCCAAAGATCTGATTAAGAAAATGAACATTGCCTAATATATTATAAATAAGGAATAAATGCCAGTCAGTGAGTAGCAATCAATCCAAATCTCAATAAGTTCTATGCAAATAGAGATGTAAAAATGATTGTTTGCTATGGCATGCAGTAGCAATAATTATAGTACTGCCAGTAGCAACAGCACTAATATAAAGAACACCAATAGGATCAGGAAGAGGAAGAGGATGTTGAGGAAAAAGAAAAGGAAGATGGGAATGAGTAAGAATAATAGCAACAGAAGCAATGTTAATAATAATCTGAATTCAAGTAAATTATGGACACAAATGGATTTCTAGTCAAAAGTCATAGCTGATTGGTCTTAATTAGCTTGGATACTACATGGTAATTTCTTTCATTCTTTTTGTTGGCTTCACTTTGGTTTCATCAATTTGGATAATTCAAAATAGGTTCTGCTAAGAAGGCTGTACTGGCCACTTGTAAATTCAGTGAGAATTACTCTCAGTGACAGCCTCAGTGGTTTTATTCAGGTTGGAAGCAGTGAAGTTTAAATGAGTGATTAATTCATTAAAACTTATATCATGAGAAATATGGTAACAGGCTGAATACATTTCTCACCTATAAAACTAATTAATCTGAACTATATTTGTCTTGTAAACACTTGTCATAAAATATTTAATATTTAATATTTATGATTAAAGAATGAAAGCAGATGTTCTTTTTGTTTGTTTAATGATCTTTTTAGTGGAATGACTTATTAATGGAGGACCGCAAAACACAATTGTAACAAAACTTTGTTGCGTGCAGACAAAATGATATGGAGATTTGTGTAAATTATCTTTGTTGAGATTAATAGATGCTCTTTTGCTGGAAATGTTAGATATCCATGAGCATAATATAATTTTATGTTGTGTTGACAGGGTAAATATCATATAAAGATGCAGAGTTAATTATTTAAGGAAGTAAGCAAATGGTATCCCCATTTTACAGAGTTCTTCCAAGAAATTATTCACTGTTACTTAAAATATTAAGTCCAGGTATAAAAGCTAAACAAATACCAATATAGAAATCA
Organism: Vulpes vulpes; assembly: GCF_048418805.1. Taxonomy (NCBI): domain Eukaryota; kingdom Metazoa; phylum Chordata; class Mammalia; order Carnivora; family Canidae; genus Vulpes; species Vulpes vulpes. Next base: position 538,568 of record NW_027325675.1, read on the forward strand.
TGTAGTTTCTCTCACATTCATTATGGTCTATCAAAATCTGATTTTTATCTTTAATTTTCTTCTAGTTGCCTGGCATTAATTTGAGAGTGCTACTCTTGCAATTTCATATTGATTTTCATTACCAAAATAAAAGGGTCTTTTTATAGCTGTTTCCTCTTCTTGCATTTGTTCCTAAAAATTACAGCACTTTATTTTTTTTAATATATTTTTTAATTTTTCATTTATTTATGATAGTCACACACAGAGAGAGAGGCAGAGACACAGGCAGAGGGAGAAGCAGGCTCCATGCACCGGCAGCCCGACATGGGATTCAATCCCGGGTCTCCAGGATCGCGCCCTGGGCCAAAGGCAGGCGCCAAACCACTGCGCCACCCAGGGATCCCCCAAAATATACATTTTAAATGATATGAATAGCAGCATCATGTAGCAAAAGTTGAAGTAATCCACATGTAAGCACTGTTATGTAACATAAATATTGTACCATAGATGTTAATCTGTGCTCCCTTTCCAATTAATTGTTATTTAATATTTATGATTTTAAACAACACTAAAATCGTGGCAAAATAAACAATTTCACTTAACATCAATACAGTTTTCCACAATTATACCACAGTGATTCACATCTCCTTTATGTATCTAAAACAAAGTTGATCTTCATATTTTATCTTCATAAAAGAAATCAGTAGTTTTATCACCTTCATCATTACAAAAGAATGCTTATACATGAGTAAGAGAGTTAAAAATGCCAGTTTTTTAAAATAATAAAAATGACACACAGTAAAAGTAAAACCTTAGAGAACTATTGTAATGTATTTTAAATATTACATATATTTTCCCTATAAAGTATATTATTTTTGAAATGCCACTGACACTGAATATTTTGAATAACTTCACCCTAAAAATGAGACATATTTTCTTGCAGTTGGAGAGAAAGATGTGCTGGCCTTACCTTTAAAATCAATGAAATCTTGCCAACAAGAGACTCATTTTAAAGACACTTGCAGATTGAAAGTAAAGGTATAGAAACATTTATCACACAATGTCAAAAGAAAGCCAGAGTGGCCATACTTATACCTGACAAACTAGACTTTAAAACAAAGACCAGGGCAGCCCAGGTGGCTCAGCGGTTTAGAGCCACCTTCAGCCCAGGGCGTGATCCTGGAGACCCGGGATCGAGTCCCATTTGGGCTTCCCTGCATGGAGTCTGCTTCTCCCTCTTCCTGTGTCTCTGCCTCTCTCTCACTCTCTCTCTCTCTCTCTCTGTCTCTCATGAATAAATAAATAAAAGATTAAAAAAAGAGCATAAAAAGAGACTAAAAAAAAAGAGGGGGGCATTAAATAATCATAATGGGGACAATCCAATGAGAAGATATAACAATTATAAATATTTACATACCCAACATGGAAGCACCCAAATATATAAAAACAAAACCAACATAGGGGAACAAATAGATAATAATAAATAATAATAGGGGACTTTAACACCCCATTTACATCAATGAGAGACATCTAAACAGAAAATAAGCAAAGAAACAATGGTTTTTAACTAAATAGATCTAATAGATAAGTCAGGACATCCATCCTAAAAAAACATTATAAACACTCATTTCAAATGCATATGGAACATCCTCCACACCAGATCACACATTAGGTCACAAAACAGGTCTCAATAAATTACAAGAAGATTGAAATCATACCTGCACATTTTCTGACCACAATGTCATGAAAGTAGAAGTCAACCACACACACACACACACACACACACACACACACACACAAAACAACTTGGAAAGGCCACAAATACATGGAGGGTAACCCCCATGCTACTAAAGAATGAATGAGTCAACCAGAAAATCAAAGAGGAAATTTAAAAATGCATGGAAACAAATGGAAATAAAAACACAATGTCAAAAATCTTTTTGTTACAGAAAAAAAGATCTTAAGAGGGAAGTTCATGGCAATACAGGCCCTCCTCAAGAAGCAAGAAAATTCTCAAATAATCAACCTAACATAACACCTAAAGGAGCTAGGACGATAACAACACATGAAGCCTAAAGCCAATAGAGGGCAAGAAATAATAAAGACTAGAGCAGAAATAAGTGACATAGGAATTTAAAAAACAATGGAACAAATCAGTGAATCCAGAAGCTGGTTCATTGAAATAATTATGAAAGTTGAAAAAAATATTAAAATTGATAATTTTTTTGCCAGACTTATCTAAAAGAAAAAAAAAAGAAAGAACCACAAAAAATAAAATCACAACTGAGAGAGGAAAAAAATAACCAACACCACAGAAATACAAACAATTATGAGAAAATATTATGAAAAACTACATGCCAACATATTGGACAACCTAGAAGAAATGGACAAATGCCTAGAAAACTTGAACAGACTGCTAACCAGCAAAGAAATTGAATCCATGATCAAAACACTCCCAACAAACAAAAGTCCAAGGCCAGATGGTTTCTCAGACAAAAACTACCAAACATTTAAACAAGAGTTAATACCTATTCTTCTCAATCTTTTCCAAAAAAAAAAAAAAAAAAAAAAAAGAAAGAAAAGGGAGAAAAACTTCCAGATTCATTCTATGAGGCCGGTATTATCCTGATACCAAAACCAGATACAGATTCTACTAAAAAAGAGAACTACAGGCCAATATCCCTGATGAACACGGATGCAAAAGTTCCCAATAAAATACTAGCAAACCGGATCCAAAACAATACGTTAAAAAAATCACTCATCATAATCAAGTGGGATTTATTCCTGGGTTGCACGCTTGGGTCAATATTCACAAATCAATCAGGGTGATACACCACATTAATAAAAGAAAGGATAAGAACCATGATCATTTCAACAGACGCAGAAAAAGCATCTGACAAAGTACAATATCCGTTCATGATTGAAAACCCTCAACAAGGTAGGCTGAGAAGAAACGTGCTTCAACAATATAAAGGCCATATGTTAAAAACTACAGCTATTATCATCCACAATGGGCAACAACTGAGAGCTTTCCTCTTTGGTCAGGAACAAGGCAGGGATGTCCATTCTCACTAGTGTTATTTAACACAGTCCTGGAAATCCTAGCCTCAGCAATCAGACAACAACAACAACAAAAATAAAAGGCATCCAAATGGGCAAGGAAGAAGTCAAACTTTCACTATTTGCAGATGACACGATACTCTATACAGAAAACCTGAGAGATTCTACCAAACACAGCTAGACCTGTGGTTCTAAATTCAGTAAAGTCTCAGGATACAAAATTGATGTACAAAAGTCTGTTGCATTTCTATATACCAATAATGAAGCAGCAGAAAGAGAAATTAGTGTCCATGCCATTTACAATTGCACCAGAAACCATAAGATACCTAGGTGTAAATTTAACCAGAGAGGTGAAAAACCTGTACTCTAAAAACTTTAAAACACTGATCAAAGAAGTTGAAGAAGACATTAAAAAATGAAAAAAACATTCCATGTTCATGAATCAGAAGAATAAATACTCCAATATCTATACTACTTCATGCAATGTATACATTTAATGCAATCCCTATGAAAATAACAACAGCATTTTCACAGAACTAGCACAAACAGTCCTAAAATTTGTATGGAACCACAAAAGACCTTGAATATCCAAAGAAACTTTGAAAAAGCAAAGCAAAGCAAAGCTGAAGGTATCACAATTCTGGATATCAAGTTATATTACATGGCTGTGGTGATCAAAGCAGCCAAGTGGTATGTACTGGCTTAAAAATAGACACATAGATCAATGCAATAGAATAGAAAACCCAGAAATGAACCCACCAAATATATGGTCTAATATTTGACAAAGCAGGAAATATATCCAGTGGAAAATAGTATCTTCAACAAATGATGTTGGGAAAACTGAACAGCAACATACAAGAGAATGAAACTAGATCACTTTCTTATACCAAACACAAAAATAAATTCTGAATGGGTGAAAGACCTAAATGTGAGACCTGAAATCATAAAAATGTTTGAGGAGAACCTAGTAACCTCTTTGACATTAGCCATAGCAACTTATTCCTAGATATGTCTCCTGAGGCAGGAGAAGCAAAAACAAAAAATGAACTATTGGGGCATTAAATTAAATTAAAAAAACCTTTTCACAGTAATGGAAATGATTGAAAAAACTAAAAGGCAACCTACAGAATGGGGGAACATATTTGTAAATGACTTATCTGATGAAGACTTAGTATCCAAAATATATTAGGAAGTTCTAAAACTCAAAACCCCAAAACTGAATAATCCAATAAAAAAATGGGTAGGAGACATGAATAGATATTTTCCAAAGAAGACATTCAGATGACCAATAGACACATGAAAAGCTGTTCAATATCATTCATATACAGGGAAATACAAATCAAAACTACAATGGCATATCACCTCATACCACTGAGAATGGCAAAAATCAACAACACAAGAAACACTATGTGTAGAAATGGGGAACCCTCCTGCACTGTTGGTAGAAATACAAATTGATGCACTTACTGTGGAAAGCAGTATAGAGGTTCCTCAAAAAGTTAAAAAAAAATAGAATTATCCTATGATCTAGCAACTAGGCTACCAGGTATTTACCCAAAGAATACAAAATTACTAATACAAAGGGATACATGCACCCTGATGTTTATAGTCGCATTATCTCCAATAGCCAAAGTATGGAGACAGTGCAAGTGTCTATGGACTGATGAATGGATAAAGAAAAAGTATTAATATGCATACACAATGGAATATAAATCAGCCATAGGAAAGAATGAAATTTGCAAATATGTGGATGGTGCTGAGGCTATTATGCTAAGCAAAATAAATCAGTCAGAGAAAGACAAATACCATATGATTTCACCCGTAAGTGGAATTTTAATAAAACAAATGAGCAAAGGTGGGGAGGAGTCAGAGGCAAACCAAGAAACAGATTCTTCATATAGAGAACAAACTGATGGTTACCAGAGGGGAGGGGAGCGGGGGATGAGTTAAACAGGTGATGCGGATTAAGGAGGGCACTTGTGATGAGCATCAGGTGTTGTATGGAAGTGTTGAATCACTATATTGTACAACTGAAACTACTATTACACTGCATGTCAACTATCTAGATAAAAACTTAAAAAGATAACAGGATCAAAAAATGAATATATTATGTATGACCATGAAAAATAAATAAAATAAATGACATATTTTTAGAAAAAATATGTATTTAATATTCAGACGAAATTTTTTAAGGGCTCTTAAAATAATTTAAGATATTTCTGCCATCGGGAAAAGGAGAACTATTTTACTTATTTTCCTTTGCAGTCTCCCTATGTTTCTTATATTTCTAAGGAAAAATTTTCAATCTCTTGAGATTTTAGCTTAAAAAACAGAACATTTTGGGCTCTATTAATAAAGCAGATCTTTGAAATGGAAGTATAACCAATTCTGAAAGTAATACTTGAGATTTTTACCATACTGGATTGCCTTCTAGTTGTCTTCTAATATTTTTACATTTATATTAATATCTATAAGTTTTTTATGCTTCTGACATTCAAATATTTGGTTAAGTTTTTATATTCTCACAATGATTCACAACTCTGTGAAATTTCTGTTAGCTACACAATAAATGGTTAAAATAATAAATGTATTACTTTAAGGACATGTAAATATGATTCTTAACTTCTATGTCTATTCTTTTATTAAAAACTAACTGTATCTCATGTTGAATTAAAAGCCAGTGAACACAGATAGAAAACTCCTAATAATGATTTTTAAAGGAATAGCAATATTTGGGCACTTTACTGGTTAGCTGAAAGTTCACTGGTTAATAACAAGGAATGCACTTATTTTAAAGCTCTAGCTTGGACTCTGTTTACATGACTATTAATGTGTAAAATAGTTGTCTTACTCTACCTAAAGTTACAATTTACTCAAGTTTTTATTTTCTTTCAAGCCAGTTTTTGACACAGTCTTAAGTTAGAGAGTTTGAAAAAAAAAAAAAACTCGGAAAATTATATATGACATGGTATTTACAGTTGTTTGCTATTAATTTTAGATGTAATATTTATAGATAATTAAGATACTTAAATTATTAATGTTGATATTTTCCAAATGTAGATAAGTTGGCTTTTGTGTTATAAGGGACATTTTTAAAATCCCTATCATTTTATACGTACTTAACTAAAAGATAAGCTTATTTTATTTTGAAGAAAACACCCATTAATAATTATCTAAGAGATTAGGATTACACTTGAGAATATTCAGCAAGATAGCTGGATGTAATATAAAGCAAAAATGAAGAATACCCATGGTTAATTAAATTGCACTTCTTGAGCAAAACAGAAAGTATGCCAATCAGATATGAGGTTCCTACTCTATCTCCCTGCTAAGCATTTAAGACTTCGGAAAAAAATAAAGAAGTTGGGTTTAGCATTATTAAAGATGTGAACCACATCACAAGGAGATAATACCATATTATTTTTCTGGAATGACAATGAGGACATTCACCTTAAGAGCCTCCTTTTGATTCAGTCTTTAAAATCTTGAGTGAGAGATGAGTTAGGAATAAAATAGAACCACAGGTGGTGTTTTGGTTCTCAAGTTCCTAATGCTTCAAATAGGAAGAGTGAATTAACAGATGAAATACAGAATCTGTACGAAGTCTGGAAGAAACTGTTCAAATATTTAATTTACCTGTTTAGATCTTATTAACAACAACAAAACACTTTATCACAAACATGAGCAGGGTTCAAGTAATTGCCAGTTAGTGTCATTATCATTTGTGTTCTACTATGTTAATTTTGAGTTTTGTTTTTTAGGACAAGTAAACTCTTCTTTTTTGAAAATTTACTAGTGAACACTTGTTTATAATACTTTAATCACATTTTCTTTAGAGTGCTTTCTTATTATTATTTTTAATCCATTGAGACTTTCCTTCTGGAGTAAAATTTAACTGAGGGGATATTTTTGTTTCTCTTTCCTTGCTATTAAGCTAACAGAGCTACAGTAGATAAGAAGTGCTGTGGATTTCACTTCCGGAAAAGTGCCTCACTGTCAATAACTTGTGGGTGTAGTGGCTAACAGGGATTATCAGTTTGATAGATTATCAGTTTGATTTAGCTCTTTAGCTAAAGAGCTAAAGTCATGTTAACAACACTACTGGAGTATTTGTAAACTGTTTTAGTGAGCAATGGGAATACTGCTTGTTTTTCTGGGAGACAATAATATATAATGCAAAGGATAAATAAAAGAAATAATGGAAAACCTTGGAGAATCCTGACCCTCACCCATAAATTAATCACTTTCAAAAAAAATAAAATTCATATAAACTGAAGAAATATGAACAGAAAAACTGTAATAAACTTCCAGATAATTGTTCAAATGATTGCAAAAGTCATCATTAAAAAGCATACACTTGGGATCCCTGGGTGGCGCAGCGGTTTGGCGCCTGCCTTTGGCCCAGGGCGCGATCCTGGAGACCCGGGATCGAATCCCACGTCAGGCTCCCGGTGCGTGGAGCCTGCTTCTTCCTCCGCCTGTGTCTCTGCCTCTCTCTCTCTCTCTGTGACTATCATAAATAAAAATAAAAAAAATTAAAAAAAAAAAAGCATACACTTGAGGGCTGTTTTTTATGAATGTATAATAGTATATTTTATGGTAAAAGTTATTACTAAAATGAGGAACATTGTGGTTTAAGACTTTTGTAAAGTCACACACAGGTGGCCTCTGAGACAAAGACAAAAACTTCAAAGATTATATTCCACTATTTCTTCAGTAAAATAATACCTAACAACTTATGAAAATGCTATGCCTTTATTAAAACATCTAAGTAACTGACAATATCACTTGATTCTAGCATGCGGCTCTTTTTTCAGTCCTTGGCAATGTGTTAAAAATAACCTTTTGAATATTTAAATAATTTAAGATATGTATTTTTTTAAAACCTAACTATGTGACTTAAATAAGAAGAGGTATTAGGAAATATATCATTGCTAATTTTTGAATAGTTTGGTTTTGATCCTTCAATAAACAAAAACCATAGCAGAGATGTGGGTCCAGGCAGGACTATAGGGTAAATTAAAGAAATTAGCTAGTAGGTCAAAAATCAAACCTTTGTTCTATCAAAAAAGGGTACCTGAACTCAGATATAACATACTGTTCTGTGAAATGTGGGTCAACGTGGCCAAATCTTCTGGTTTTTTTTTTTTTTTTTTTAGAAAGAATAGGAATTCAGTTTCTATGTCGAGTATCCTGAGAATTAAATACAAGCAACAAAATCAAATGTTTTTGAACATTCTGTGCAAATCACGAAATAATGGGTGAGGTTTGTATTTGCCATGCATGCCTCTAGTTCTTCTCAAGTCATTAAAACAAGAGGGATAAAATATTTGTTTTGAGTGTGTCATTCTCTTCACTGAGATTATTTGTTCTTGTGTGCAATTTATTCAACATTTTAAAATTCTTTGGTATGTTCAAAAGACTATTGTTCAATTTCTGAGAGTTGCAAAAATAAAAGTTTAATGATCATCTAGTCTTTAATGGGATACTGCCTAAGTATACATAAGTGCCATAATTTATACGAAGTAGTTTAAGAGTTTGGAAGAGAGATTACATCTGTTTAGTGACACTGAAAAAGTCTACTTATATGGGGTAGAACTAAAATTTGAAATTGAATATTCAACTTAAATAGAGCATTTGGACTTGAATATTTTCTTTCACTTCAAACAATTTAGTTTTTTTTTTTTTAAACAATTTAGTTTTAACTAATACTATGGCACATCGTTGAAATAAATTGTATAATGCTAATAACATTTGGAACAAGATTCCTCATATCTACAACTGTAAACACACATTGAAATATAGTTAATGATATTTATGATGAAAAATTTAGGGGGAAATATGCTTGTTTCTGAAATTTATTAAAATTCTTCCTAAAATAAGATAGATTAACTAATAAGCACCTGGGTGGCTCAATCCATTAAGTGTTTGCCTTCCACTCAGGTCATGATCCTGGGGTCCTGGGATCAAGCCTCATATTGGGGTCTCTGCTCAGCAGGGAGTCTGCTTCTCCCTCTGCCTCTCCTCCTTCCTCATTCTCTCTCTCTCAAATAAATACATAAAATCTTTTTTTTTTAAAGATAGATTAGGGAAGCCCTGGTGGCTCAGTGGTTTAGCGCAGCCTTCGGCCCAGGGCCTGATCCCGGAGACCCGGGATCGAGTCCCATGTCGGGCTCCCTCCACGGAGCCTGCCTCTCCCTCTCTTTCTCTCTCTGTGTGTCTCTCATGAATAAATAAATACAATCTTTAATAAAATAAATAAATAAAAATAAAAAAGATAGATTAATAGATAAATAGAAGAATGACTAGTTTAATATATATGCAACAAAGCAAACATGGTAATATGTTAATGTTAGAATTTATGTATTGTCTGTTGTATAATTCCATGCTTTATATATGTTGGTGCGCTAATTACTTTTATTTGTCAACTTGATTAACCCACAGTACCCAGAGATTCCGTCAAATATGTCTAGATGTTGCCTTGAAGATATTTTTTAAAGAGATTAATGTTCAGATTACTAGACTTTGAGTAAAGCAGATTATCCTCCTTAATATGGATGGGTTTTATCCAATCAGTTGAAGGTATTAAGAAAAAGATTGAATTCCCTTGAGGAAGAGGGAATTTGGCCAGCCTTTGCCTTCAGATTTTAACTGCAATATAATCTATTTCCTAGGTCTTCAGACTTCCCATCTCCCTGCAGGTTTTAGACTTGCCAGTCTCTGCATCCAATCATGGGAGCTAATTCCTTAACCATCAATCAGTCATTCTCTCCTCTCACTCCCTCCCTCCCTTTGTCTCTCATTACGCTAGTTTCTGGGTAACTCTCTGAGAATAATGTGCATTGCCCACAACCTTAAGTTTTCTAATTTAAGTGGTTGGATCATGGCATGTTTTATGGTTAATTTTTTCTTTTACTAAAATATTTTTGCAAAAGAAATATGCAGTGGAAATTTCTCCATGGTCATTGGTCATCACTATATTTATTAAGTTTGGTTTGGTTTATAATAATAAATTCAAATATATATTATTAGTTTGTAAAGTAAGATAAAGTTAAAATAAGTAAAATACTAAGCTAAAATGGATTAAAATGCAATTCAGTCTTCCTTTTTGCTGGAAAAGAAGAGTTTTCCTGCAACTCTGCAAAGAAGCTACAGGAAAATTCAAAGACCAAGAGAAAATGTGCTCTGTACATTTACAACATTTACATTATTAATCTACAGCTCAGGCTGTAGATTAATGCTATGGGATGTTTGCTCAACATGTCCAGAAATTTAAGACAGAACTATTAGATATTTGAATCTTGGAGAATGGATAAGATATGAAGAGGAGTTGAAAAGTCTTAGGAGTATTTCTATAATATTTGGTAAGAAAAACTATTCATGAAGCCAAAATTTTGCTCTGCAATTAGACCTTAAAAATAATTTTGCTTTATTATGAGGATTTGGCCTTTGCTTTATTTATATTAGGATGTACCTGCTTTATCTTTGCCTTGCCCTTAACTTTTAATTTTTTGATATTTTTATGTGTGTTATTTATGTCTGGCATATTTTATATATATCTTATTTGATAGATTCTCATCGGATATTTAATTTTGAACCAACTGCAATTATTTTTAATAGGAAAGTTTCATTTTTGTATGAAAAGATTTGTGCAAAATATCAAGCTATAAAATATTTAGAACCTATTCACATAAGTAGGATAAAAACATTAACTTATACTTATCAAAAATGATCTATAACTTTCTTTCAGCATTGAGGTGTTATTTTTTTCTTAAAGATTTTATTTATTTATTTGACAGAAAGAGAGAGCACAAACAGGGGGAGCAGCAGGGAGAGAAAGAAGCAGGCTCCCACAGAGCAGGGAGCCCCTGATCCCAGGACCCCAGGATCATGACCCACACAGAAGGCAGATAGATACTCAACCAATTGAGCCACCCAGGTGCCCTGAGGTATGTTATTTTTTCTACTCTTTTTTTAATCTCTTTCAGCTATATGTACTTTATAATGGCATATTACTTATATCCTCCAAAAAGTTTTTGTTTGTTTTCTTGGTCATTTGAGTTTTTGCTTTTAGACACAATCAAAAGAACTTCTATCAGCTTATAAAGACTTGTAAACACTCTTAATGCAGCAATTGAAAGCAAAAATCTCAAATTACTTGGATATATTAACTATAGGAATAAAATTGACAGTTATTACAAATTTGAAAATCAAATGCACAGCAACATATATAAAGACCTATACACAAAGATCAGATACAATGAGTCATATATATGCAAGGCTGGTTTTATGTCTAGAAAACAATTAATATAAGGCCTCATCATAATAGGATAAAATAAAAAAAAGATTATCTCAATAGGTGTAATAAAATAATTTGCTAACATCTAAAACATTCACATTTTTAAAAAAGAGAACCCTCAAAAACTAGTAATATAAATTATTTTTCTTACTCTGAAAATGGCATCTACAAAATAAATAAATAAATAAATAAATAAATAAAGACAACAAATAGCACACTTTAAATATTTCCTCTACCCCTAAGATCGAAAAATAAATAAATAAATAAATAAATAAATAAATAAATAAATAAATATTTCCTCTACCCCTAAGATTGGATACATGCCATACAGGAAGTTTTATCTCAGTACTTCTGCTTAACAGTATAATAGAGATTCAAGACAATATAGTAAATTAATAAAGAATAAATAGATTGAAAAAAGAAGAAATAAAAATGGTCCTTTTTCACAAACAACACAATTTCTTATGTAGATATTTTAAAATAATTTACAAATAAATGACTAATAAGGAAATTTTAGCAAAGATGCAAGATACAATTAATGTAAAATGTCAATTGGATTTTTATCTCCTACCAAAAAAAGTCTCTGAATGTGAAATTAAGAAAGCACTCTTATTCACAATGACATAAAAAATAATAAAATATTTAAGAACAATTTCAACAAAAAAGTATAAGACAGGTACACCGAAAACTACAAAACACTCCTGAGGGAAATTAGGTATCTCTAAGTGAATGGAGAAGTATATCAAGCTCATTGATTGGAAGAATAAATATTAATAGTATGGCAATTTTTTCAAACCAATCTGCAAAATCAGTGAAATTCCTATTGAAATCCTTATTTTGTAAATTAGCAAGCTGATGATAACATTTATTTAGAAAAGCAAAGGATAGCTACGGCAGTATTTTAAAAATAAGTACAAAACTGAAAGACTATCTGAATTCAAAACTTACTCGAAAACTAAATTAAATCTTACTAATAAAGTATAATATTTTCATAAAGATAAACATATAAATCAATGGAAAATAATAGAAAGTCCAGAAAAACACCAGCATGTTTTTGGTCAGCTGATTTAGGGTAAAAAGTGCCAGAAGATTCAATGAAAAGAGGTCAGCTTCTCAACAAACAATGAGGAAACAACTGGGTGTCCCAAAACATACATACATTTAGTATAAATTGAATGAACTTAGATCCTTACCTCACACCATGCACGAAAACAAAAACAAAAGCAAACAAAAAAATCTAAAAATGAGCAACAGACCTATACACTATATACAAAAACTAAAATTATAAAACTAATAGAGAAAATGCAGGAAAATTTTGCGTGGTCTTAAATTAGGCAAAGGTTACTTATACATGACATCAGATGTATAATTCACAAGAGACAACATTAAAAGTGCGACTTTATCATAATTAAAAACTGACTTCTCTGGGGGCACCAGCAGTGTATGAGGGCTCCTCATTATAGTATTATCATTTTGCTGAAGACTAAAAAAGAAAAGGATATTTTCATATACTTATTGTCCATTGGATTTTTTTTTTAATTTTTTTAAATTTATTTATGATAGTCACAGAGAGAGAGAGAGAGAGGCAGAGACACAGGCAGAGGGAGAAGTAGGCTCCATGCACCAGGAGCCCGATGTGGGACTCGATCCCGGGTCTCCAGGATCGCGCCCTGGGCCAAAGGCAGGCGCCAAACCGCTGCGCCACCCAGGGATCCCCGATTTTTTTTTTTTTAAATAAAGTTTCTCCCTCCTTTGTAGGGACTGCTTGACTGGAGCAAGCAGTTCAAGGACTATTAGCTGATGTACGTGTCACATTTTAAGCAGAAGTATTTTAGGGAATAAGTTTTCTCTCTTTTCTTTACTCTTAGGTGTTAACTCCATCTGTTATTCTTCACTATAATTTCTCTGATGCTGTCAAAAAAGTTTTTTTTTTTTTAATAGTTTGCCAAGTTTTTCTAATTCTTCTCAGTAGGAATCTATTAGTCTAATTTACCTAGACCTCCTTTAATAGAAACAGAACATACAATTCACTTTTCAACAATGTCAAGTATTTTTGTTATTTCTAAAATCAATTATCTAGACTAAAATTTTCACTTACCAACTTACATGATGTTGTGTTGGAAAAAGTTTTTTTTTCATTTCCAAGTTTTATAATTTGGGGTCCAGGGTCACCCCCATTCTATTCATAAAATGAAATAAAATATTTTCATCATTTTAAAGTTTATAATATGTGTTAATTCTTTACAGAAAGATCGAATTAAATGAAATTTTATTTTTTAAAGATTCTATTGATTGATCAATTTATTAGAGGTCACACAAGTGGGGAAGAGACAAAGGGAGAGGGAGAAGCAGACTCCCCACTGAGCAGGAGATCCCAGGACCCTGAGATCATGACCTGAGCCAAAGGTAGACACTTATCATCTGAGCCACCCAGGTACCCTGAATTAAATGAAATTTTAATTTATTAAGATGCAATTTTCTGATAAGTATCAGTCTAAACAAGTATTGATATTAATTTTATACCGCAGTGGCACAAGAGTGGCCTTACTGTATTACAATCAGAGAATGTTACTGAACAAAAATGGGATAGATTAACTAGAGTGATCATATACATTGTTCACAAAGAAAACCTCTGAATAACTTCCAGCTATTTTTACCTTCAAAAAGACCAAATGTCATTTTTTTAAATGATGTGTAGTTGCCTAAAAGCCATTTTTAATGCAAGGAAACAAGAAGGGAGTTTTACAGACTACTGGATTAATCAATTTTAATAAGATATTATTTTATGAGACTTTTATTTTATTATTATTATTTTTTTTAATGAACAGATATGTTCACACATGATTTTTTTTATTTTTTATTCATGATAGACAGAGAGAGAGGGAGGGGGGCAGAGATACAGGCAAAGGGAGAAGCAGGCTCCATGCTGGGAACCCAGCGTGGGACTCTATCCCAGGACTCCTGAGCCAAAGGCAGGCACTAAACCGATGAGCCACCCAGGCATCCCCTATAAGAGATTTTTAAAAATCACATCAGTGAATGAAATAATAGCCTAATTGATTGAAATGATAGCCTAATTAACTTCTACTTTTGTTACAGCAGTTCTCATTTGATTATGCATGGTTTAAGAGTTACTTGAGTTAATTACTTGCTTTTTGTCCTTCTTTATAATTTATGTCATAAGACTATTCTCTATATATTCAATACCATGTTAAACATTCTAGATGGAAGATAATCTTCCCATCATTTGAAAGTTTAGTTTGTACTTTTATTTTAGCTTTGACTGCATAATTTAAAAGGTTATAAGAGCTAGTACAGGGATCCCTGGGTGGCACAGCGGTTTAGCGCCTGCATTTGGCCCAGGGCGTGATCCTGGAGACCCGGGATCGAAACCCACGTCGGGCTCCCAGGGAATGGAGCCTGCTTCTCCCTCTGCCTATGTCTCTGCCTCTCTCTCTCTCTCTCTCTCTCTCTCTCTCTCTCTTGTGACTATCATAAATAAATAGAAAAAAAATTAAAAAAAAGAAATGAAAAAAAAGAGATAGTACACAGAACATATTATTTAGAATAATGTTTTTACCCATTTTCCCTTTAGCACAGACTATTTTATAAATTTTGTCATTTGTTAGTATAATATTTTCTTATAGTACTTCAAAAAACTATCATTTACAAATTACTAACAGATTTAATCTATTGTGAAAACAATTTGTGCTATATATATATATATTTAGTATATTTGATATAGCTTTTATCTTTGGCAACTATTCATAAAATATTTATTTGTTTTAAAAACACTTAAATAAAAAAATAAAAATAATAAATACATAAAATCAATAAATAAAAACACTTAAATATACTGGCATTTTTCAAGCCTCTAGTTTCTTTAGCTTTGAACTGTCCAATTTATGTGACCTTTGGCTAGCTTTTGAAAATATGCTCTCAACACTTAGTTCACCACTGAGTTCCAATTTGTGATACACAGAGGGAACTCTAGGAGTCCATTTATATGACAGATAGAAACGTCCTTTTTCTTTCACTGAATATCACTTTAAGAACCTAATAGGGGGAATGTAGCTTTCAAAATATGTTCAGAGCCTCAAAAACTCAGCTAACTCTATTGAAAATTAGAAGACTGTAGATAGCTGATTTCCCCAACTTTTCTCAAATGCACAGTCAACTTTGTATATTTCATGTATTCAGTGTACATTGCTAGCTTTTAAAAGTGTGTATTTTTAATGTGATTTTAGATCAACTGTAATTAACCTCTTTTTAAATCTCTATTTTTTAAAATGTTTATTTTATAATCTTCTATTGAAATACAGTCAATAACTAGAGATAGTGCATTAACATATCCAAGATAATTGAGAATCAACTATATTTTGAAATAACTTTTGCCAAGAAAATTTTTTTAGAACTCCACATTCCCTCCATAATTAATGAAGTTAGTTATGTCCCCTCTTCTCCAATTTGGGCCTGTGTGCAATCACATTGGATTTAAAAAAGACTCTTTCTATAATCAAGCACTTTATAGTATCAGAACTAAGGCATCTTTATGAATAAAGCATGTATGAGCAACAATGTTGGGAATTACTTGTGGTCAATATGAAGTCTTTGTAGCACTACGAGAAAGGTTCTTCCTCAGCCGTGAACTGGTGAGGTGAATAATTCAAGTAAGAATTGACATTGCTGGAGGCCAAAATGCTGAAACATCTCTTGATTAGAATTATAAGAACATGAGAGATTTTTGGAGAGAGAATAAAGGTCATTTGGTCCATCAAGGTATATCCTTTTTAGTACTCCATTTCCCCAAGGATGGCATCTAATTGTTTCTTGAATGACATCCCTGCTGTTTGCCTCAACAACTTTGCCTGCAGGCTCTTCTAAGCATTAATTATTCTCCACATGAAAAGGTACTTTCTGAAATATGTGGTGAATTTATTTTTTAATTTCCATTTATGTCTGTTTGTCCTATAATCTGTATTAAAATGGAAATAATAATTTGGGTTGACATTATCTGTGGCAGTTAAGACTTTATATGCTTCAAATCAGACAGCTCCAACTCTGTCCTTAATATTATATGCCCAGATTTATGGTCCTAACAACCAGCACTGCATAGCAAACAGTGGTAGGTCCCAGTGAGAACATTGAATACTTTGAAAATTCATAATCCCTCAAGTATATATCTTTTCTTTGTAAAATAGAGATGGGTACTTACTAAAAATAACTGAAAAGTAAATGAATTCATTGGTGTATTCCCTATCACTTGCATATATACATATATATACATGTATTTTTATATACACATTTTTTACCCAAGATCAAATAATTATTTCATCATATTTGACTAAATATTTACAAAATATAAAACATAATCACAACTTACACAAATTTAGAAATATGCATGTAAAATACATAGTATTTTCAAGTTAACTGAAAGCAAAAAAAATGCTATTATTCTGTAGACACAAAGAAATCTGAAAACTCATTTTTTCTAAACAGCAACTAACACCTTTTTATTTTTTGTTTTTTGAAATGTTAGGAAGGGGAAATAATTACTTACACAATACACGTCTCCCTTTTATAACATTAACTAAATTTTAGAAGATCAATTATTCTGTTGCAATGACACTAGTTAACATCTTACTTAGGCCAAATGTTGTAATGAAATCTCCATGACAAAGACAGATCCAGAGTGAGTGGTAATCCAGGAGAGCCAGATAGTTAAACCAATCATTGCTTGACATTACGCTGACCACAGTGATTGGTTCTAGTTGATCCATTTAGATCAATGTTCCAAAGTTTGTTCTGACTTGTGAAAAACAATTATTTGTTTTCCCTTACATATGAAGGAGGAAATACGTGGCTTCAACTGATGTCAGCAAATTGCCAATTATAAAATAATCTAAGACATGTGAAAATGTGAAATAGAGCCCTCCCAAAGTGGGAACTGAAGCCCTGGAGACCAATCTAAATTTCAATTTTTCAGTTACAGACCAGAGAAATTTGTTTAAACTCTTTTAGTTTAGGTGTCATTAACTGCAAATGAAAGCATTCAAGCTGGTCATCTAAATTTCATTTTTAAATTAAAATATATCATTTTTGTGTATATATAATGTTTATGTGCTTCACATCTGTGTGAGTCTAGATATTCATAGTTATGTCATAAACTATTTTTAAGGATCATGATAAAATTATGAATAATTAAGATACTCCAATGGCAACAGTTTAAAGGTAGGCAACACACACATGCACACACACACACACACACATAGATATATGCTGGAAAAGAGGTAGATGGACTAAGGAGCCTATGAACATGGTCTACTGGCTGGTCCTGGCAGCATACCTACCTCAACAGTAGCTAGTAGAAACATCAAATCTAATTTAAACTCCCCCCCCCCCTCGCTTTTTCAGTTATTACAGTATGGTCAATACCAGCACAGTTACCCAAAATAAACTTATCCACGGGATTGACCATTCTTTACAATATCCTGAAATAGAATGTCAGTTTAGACTTCTCACTTACATGTTACTTCTGGAAAAAAAAGGACATAGGTGAAGAAAAATATTCTTTTGCTATTATTATTGCTTTCAGAGCCCTTGTCATTAGTTTTTATTGTCACAAAAGTAGAAGAAAGTTTCATATGATCATGAGAGATACTTTAATCACAAAGGAAGAGGAAAGTTATGACAAGAGAAGTCTTTTTCTTTTATCACAAGAGCAGCAGGAGTCTCCCTTTATCCTGAGAAAAGGGAATCTCTTTTCCCATTTCTCTTTTTGAAACACCTTTTGGAATAGAGGATCATAAATTTTAGGAAGGAAGAATTGATTCTGAGACAATTTAGAATTTTTAGGCTTATTTTCTAATTTGAAAAAGTTGTTTAACTTCTAAGATTGCTTTTTCAACTATAAAAATCATCCTAATGTATTAAACCCTAATGGCCAAGGAATTAGAAAAATTAAAATAGAAAAATATAGTGATTCATAAATTTGTTTATTCATTCCTGTGATTCCTTGAGTTCTACAGAACATTCTATGGGCACTTGGTTACTGGAGATAAGACAATATAAAATTAAAGTATGCAATATGTGCAATGTAAGACAATGTGAGACTTTAGAGTAAGAAGAACTCTTGAAATTTAGTCAACAGTCATTAGATTGAAATGACAAGTGAAAATTGACTTTTTAGTGGGTAAACTATACATTTCTTATCACACTATGTACACACTGTTCAAACTATCCCACTTCTGATTAATTTTATATTACCCATCAATTATGACTTTATTTGTAGTTAACAAAAAATGGTAAGTAGTAATATGACCGCTTGAGGATATTCTCAAACTTATATATTCCTTTTTATGACAAATTATACTATTTTTCTAAATCATTTTAGTAATAGAATAACTGAATTCAATACATTTTCACCATGCCAACTATTCAAATACACAGTTGAATTGATCTTGCATTTTCAAAATAGTTGAAATAAATTTTTGCTATAGTAATGCATAGAGTAGAAATAAACATGCACACTTCTAAAGATTTAAATATTACATATATTATTCAGCCATTTTTCAATGGCTAGCAATTTCATATAGTTAATAAACACCTATTAGCTATATTATCATAGTTAATAGAAAGACTTTTTTTTTGCTAATATGTTTGGAAAAGCCAAAAGTCATGAGTATGATTAGAAAATTATATGAATCCTTGCTTTTAATAATTCAATCTAACAACTGATTTATATTATTTGAAGTAAATGAAGATATGCTTGCCCTTTAGGTGTTAATTATTTCAGCAAAACTATAAATGCTTGATTTACAATGAAGCGTAAAGATTACTGTTCTAACATGAGCTTCATGCTTACCACATACCACAGTTACTCGAATAAATGACACCAGATTTCTTTTTTTTAATTTTTTTAATTTTTTATTTTTTTGACACCAGATTTCTAAAGCAAATAATTCCCTGTGAGTAAATTGCACTTTGGCTTGACACTGCCTCCCACAGAAGCGGGTACATCTCTTGCCAGTCTCTTCCTTCCCCATGATCTATCCATTTTCAACAAACACATTTAACAGCTGTAGATACAAACAAGGCACATTTGGCAAAAGTAGGAACCAGATGCCAAAATCTGAATGTATGTTCTATTCAAAGCACCCGGCCCTGTTGCTAACTCCTTGGTGTCACCGCTGTTTGCTCCCTCTCTTAATCATCTACTGGCAGGCAACAGAGGTGCATCTGGGGATATTGT
This sequence comes from Vulpes vulpes, assembly GCF_048418805.1. Taxonomy (NCBI): domain Eukaryota; kingdom Metazoa; phylum Chordata; class Mammalia; order Carnivora; family Canidae; genus Vulpes; species Vulpes vulpes. The sequence goes on from NW_027325675.1 coordinate 558,157, forward strand.
CGAGGTGATGTAGCTGTGCTCTGGCTACCTTGTGAGTTGCAACCATTTTGAGGTAGCTTCCTATTTCTAAGAATGTTTTGAAAAAACTATTATGAAATATGTTATACATTATGACATATATTTATATTTTTATACTATATGAAATACACACACACACACACACACACATACTGTTATGAAACACTAAAAGAGCTCATTGAAAATAAAATTCCCAAATTTAAGACTTTCAAATTTCTGCCTGGGAGCAAGACACTGTTATCTGAAATAGTTAAAACACATCTTTACAAAGTATGTGTGAACAAATGTAAGGTACAAATTAATAGTGAAATCTGCATGATAAATGACTTTAGCTACCTAGGCAGAGGATTTGTTGTAGCTCAGATTCTCTTATGCCTGAGGCTAGCTTGCATGTGTGGAGTTTATTTGGAATTTGAGCCCAGAGAGCAGAAGGGAGGAACAAAGTAGTGAGGTGAGGTGGGAAGGGGCAGGTAGTTAAATAGGGAAGTAGGAAATCCAACAGTAAGGTAGGCATCTCTTGATTTTTGCTGGATCCCATGGTACACACTCTGGGGACGCTCCTGAAATATTTTTTTCAGAGATACATATCTGAGGGAGGAAATTTGAAATAACTTTTGCCAAGAAAATTTTTTTAAAACTCCACAATAAAAACATTGATTTTTATTCCCCCATCTGAGAATTATTTCCTGCTTTCCTGTGCCACTTAGAAATTTTGGAGTTGTGCATGTGAGAATGTTTTTTTTTTTAATTTTTTTAAATTTTTATTTATTTATGATAGTCACAGAGAGAGAGAGAGACAGGCAGAGACATAGGCAGAGGGAGAAGCAGGCTCCATGCACTGGGAGCCCAATGTGGGATTCAATCCCGGGTCTCCAGGATCGCGCCCTGGGCCAAAGACAGGCGCCAAACCGCTATGCCACCCAGGGATCCCTGCATGTGAGAATGTTGACTAGATTACTGTGGTCTCCTCATTGTGTGTAAGAGAAGAAAGGAGTATTTCACATGGCACGAGCTTGTGTCAAGGCATTGTTGAATTACACCCAAAGTTGCTGGATTCTGGAATCTAAGGTGGAACTTATGAGATTTGAGTTGGTAAATAAACAGTAACAAATACACAGCTACTATTTCCTTAGCTTTCTACATACATTGTCACATTAATGTTCACAATAACTCTAAAAGTAGATATTCTTATCATTATGCTTCTATTTTATAGTTGAAACTAAGGATGTAGAAAAGTAAGGCAGTTTTCCCAGGATCATTCAGATAGAGAGGCCCAAAACTAGAATTTGACCTTTTTCTGGATGCTGTAGAAGATTCAGTCCCTGTTAACAGAGGCTCTTATCTACCAGTGACTTAAAGATCTGTTCCTCAGCACAGATGAAATGCTTTGTTCATTCCAGGTGATAGAAGGTCTGCCAGAGTTGCTACACTTGAAAATTACTCCCTAATGCTGACTCCCTAATGCTCATGCCTCATTCTCATCTATCACCCCTGCTCAGTTGACCTTCATTTTTTTAAACAAGATTTTATTTATTTTTTGAGAGAGAGAGAGAGAGAGAGCAGGGAGAGGGGCAGAAGGAGAGGGAGAGAATCCCAGGCAGACTGTACTGAGTGCAGAGCCTAGGCAGGGCTTAACTTTCCCAGGACTCTGAGGTCATGACCTGAGCCAAAAGTAAGAGTCAGACACTTACCCAACTGAGTCATCCAGGTGCCCATTAGGTGACCTTCCTATAGTGTCTCCTAGCTCCTCCCTCTGCCCCTAGGCCCTGACCCATTCACATAGTCACTTTCTTAGGGTTCTCAAAAAAGAATTGATAAATAAATCATAGCAAAACCTAACCAAACAGATTAAATATGTTTTTTTTCTTTCAACAGTATTGAAATAACCAGTTATTCTTCAAAGGAATTATGGGTGCTGTTCAGTCACTGGAAAAGGAAAACTGAAGAAAAATAGACCAAGAAAAGCAACTAAATCATCTATATTACAACCTACCATCATTTTATGTGTAGAAGAATAACCAATTTCTACAAACTATCCCTTTATGGTTTGGTTAAATTTAAGGTCAGAAGCAAGAAAATAATATGAGTGAATCAAATGTGCATTGGTTAACATAGATAATTTAAAATAAAATGCAGATATACACAGAAGTATATGGAAGACAACAGTTATTTTGAGTCTTACCTAGAGGAAAAAGAGTTTGCATTTCATAGGCAGAAGTGAAATCAATCTAAGTCCTCAAAGAGGAGTATGGGAGTATATAGCATTTGAAAAAGAAAATCTTTGGGCAGCCCTGGTGGCCCAGCAGTTTAGCTCTGCCTTAAGCCCAGGGCATGATTCTGGAGACCTGGGATTGAGTCCCACATCAGGCTCCCTGCATGGAGCCTGCTTCTCCCTCTGCCTGTGTCTCTGCCTCTCTCTCTCTCTCTCTCTGTGTGTGTGTGTGTGTGGTGTGTGTCTCTCATGAATAAATAAATAAAATCTTAAAAAAAAAAAAGAAAAGAAAATCCTAATAGCTATGTTAAGGTCTGGTGTGAATCAAAAAATCAAATTACTAAAATAAAAGAAATAAAATAGCTGATTTCTATAAAGTGAAATATGAGTTGGTAAGGGATCCAGATTTATTAAGGACAAAATTACCAAGATTTATTGATGGGAAAAGTTATGAAATACATGTATATATGTGACTCTAAGTCACATATTAGAGCATCAAGATTTACTTAGAGTGATAGAGACATTAGATAGGACTGACAATTTCAAGGAAAATACATGATGGATGCTACTTTATTAAGAGAAAGAAAAAAGAGACTAGAAATGGCTGATCCTGGCAGAAAAATAAATGTAAAAAGAGTTTTATTTTTTTATTTTTATTTTTTTTTATAAAAAGAGTTTTAGATAGAATGTTGATCATACTACAATGTTTTGTAGTTAATGTTTTTCTAGTTAACAATTAAAGGGGAAAAGGTAGTAATGAATGAGACATAAGGTTGCCAGAAATTGAATAGGAGAATCGGGGACATTATCAATATAGAAAAAATAGTGGTGTTGGCATCCAGTCCTGCCAAAAATCCCCCCAAAATATGGAAAAAAAATCCTTAGTGTGAAGTAATTTATATCATAGAATGATTCCAGTGACAAAGAAAGAGCACCAAAATTTAAGAGATGAGGCAGGCATATAGACAAATGCAATGGAATGCTATATCAAGTTAATCTTACATTAACCAGGAAATATGATTCATCTTTAAATCTCTCAAAGTTCATTGTAGTGATAGTTGAATACAGAAAATTATTAGGTATAGTAAAATGTTTTTACTGAAACATTATAAAGTGAGCAAAATCAATGAAATATCTACTGTACTTCTGAAGGATGACCATGAAATTTTAATGCACTATAAGATTAATAATATAGCTCAATAAGATTGATATATTAAAATATATAATCTATTAATACTTAAGGAATTATAGTAGTATTTTTTTAACTTTTATTTATTTATTCATGAGAGACACAGAGAGAGAAGCAGAGACATTGGCAGAGGGAGAAGTATGCTCCCGATGAGGAGCCCTATGTGGGATGCAATCCCAGAACCCCGGGATCACAGCCTAAGCCAGAGGCAGACATCTAACCACTGAGATACCCAGGTGCCCCAAGGAATTTTAGTAGTTTGTCAGATAAACATGCAAGTACTTTAGTTGTAGACTTCAAAATTTTAACCTCTACACCAATGAATATAAGATACATAATTATGTACGTAGTCCATTTTACTAAGTAACATGCCTACATGCATTTGAATAGATTTTTATCTAGTGAAAGAACTAACAGCATGACAGCTATTCACTGCCTCCTATGAATTGGAAAAACGGTATTGATGGTCTAAGACATGCATTTTTATTGTTGTTCAGTCAGAACTTGAAATATACTAAGAATTCCAGGACTCTGAGAAGTATTCTGAGAAGGCAGAATATATTATTTTAACATTTGAAGCAACTAATAAAAATGTCTATTCTAAACTGACATTCAAGTTAATATATTAATAAGGGCAGCAATATGTTGTCATTTCTTCCTTACAGTCATGAGGAATTATTTCAAATATGAAGCTACATATTATTGATTGAGAAACTTAATATATAATAATTAAAGATGTCACATGTAAAAAATAAGATGTTCATCAGTTCAAACCAAAATCTCTTTAATATGGTTAAAATTTTATTTTACTAATCATGTATGTGATATGCTTAAGAAGCATGGCGTTCAGAACTATATATGTTAAATACTTCACTTAAGAATTTTATTATGAGGGCAGCCCTGGTGGCTCAGCGGTTTAGTGCCGCCTTCAGCCCAAGGCATGAACCTGGAGACCCAGGATCAAGTCCCACGTCGGGGTCCCCGCATGGAGCCTGCTGCTCCCTCTGCCTATGTCTCTGCCTCTCTCTCTCTATTATGTCTCCCATGAATAAATAAATAAAATCTTAAAAAAAAAGAATTTGATTATGAGGGACAACTGGGTGGCATAGTGGTTGAGCATCTGCCTTCAGCCTAGGGCATGATCCTGGGGTTCCAGGATCAAGTCCCACATTGGGCTCCCTGCATGGAGTCTGCTTCTCTTTCTGCCTGTGTCTCTGCCTCTCTCTCTCTCTCTCTCTCATGAATAAATAAATAAAATATTTTAAAAAAAGAATTTAATTATGACCATGAATGCCTTTTTTATTTTAAAAGGTAAAGTTATTTTAACACACGCAATAGAGCAATGTCCACTCGTTGAATCATTTTTTTGTTTTTGTATTTTAATGATAAAGTTATAGGTAGTTGCAAGCAATATTTTTGCAATTTTAAAATTGAAAAGTTTTACTTTACGAATACTAAATGGCCAAGAACTAAACATGAAGAGATGAAAAAAAGAGCAGCAGATGGGGAGGATGTGAAGCCAACCATACTTAAGAAGCCGAAACCAATTAGAAAGGTATCACTGAAAGCTATTCTACACAGCCGACCTAAAATGGAGAGCAAGTATAATAAAATCCCATGGTTGATAGCTCCTAAGGCCTGTGGAATGTCAAGAAGCAGTACGAGTGTAATGTTAGCACCTTAATAAGCAATTTATGAGTAATTCAATGCAAGACTGTTTCTGGTTTTGGAAATGAAAATAATCGATCGAAACGAGAAAAGTCAAATCGAAATGAAAATAATCGAATCGAAATGAAAATAATCGAATTGATAAGAAACGAATTGAATTGAATCGAATAATATCAAATCGAATCGAAAATAATCAAATCAAAAAAAAGAAAATAATCAAATCGAATTGAAAAAAAATCAAAACGAAAATAATCCAATAGAAACAAAAATAATCGAATCGAAACAAGAAAAGTCAAATCGAAATGAAAATAATCGAATTGAAACGAAAATAATCGAATCGAAAAGAAACGAATTGAATCGAATCGAAAAAAATCAAAATGAATCCAAATTAACCAAATTGAAACGAGAGAAATCAAATCGAATCGAAAATAATCGAATCGAATCAAAAATACACAAATCGAAATGAAAATAATCGAATCGAATTGAAAAAATTCGAATCGAAAAGAAACAAATTGAATTGAATCGAATAAAATCAAATGGAATAGAAAATAAACAAATCGAAACGAAAATAATCAATCGAAATGAAAATAAATGAATCAAAACGAAAAAAAATCAAGTAGAAGTGAAAAAATCGAAACGAATCGAAAATAATCAAATCGTATCAAAAATAATCAAATCGAATAGAAAATAATCAAATAGAAACGAAAATAATCGAATCGAATCGAAAATAATCAAATCGAAACGAAAATAATCGAATCGAATCGAAAATACTCTAATCGAAACGAAAATAATCTAATAGAAATGAAAATAATCGATTGAAACGAGAAACTCGAATCGAAACGATAATAATCGAATCGAAATAAAAATAATCGAATCCAAACGAAAAAAAATCGAATCAAAACAAAAATAATCGAATCGAAAAGAAAAAAATCGAATCAAATAGCATCAAATCGAATCGAATCGAATTGAAAAAATAGAATCGAAACGAAAATAAACGAATCGAAAATAATAATCGAATCGAAACGAAAATAAACGAATCGAAATGAAAATTATCGAATCGAATCGAAAATATCGAATCGAATCGAAAATAATCGAATCAAAATGAAAATATCCGAATCGAAACGAAAATAATTGAATCGAAATGAAAAAAATCGAATAGAAACGAAAATAATCTAATCGAAACGTAAATAATCAAATCGAAATGAAAATAAACGAATCGATTTAAAAAATCGAATTGAAACGAAAATAATCGAATCGAAAATAATCGAGTTGAAACGAAAATAATTGAGTTGAAACAATAATAATCCAATCAAAATGAAAATAATCGAATCGAAATGAAAATAATCAAATGGAATTAAAAGAATACAATCAAAAGAAAAATAATCAGGGCAGCCCCAGTGGCGCAGTGGTTTAGTGCTGCCTGCAGCCCAGGGCCTGATCCTGGAGACCCGGGATCGAGTCCCACATCGGGCTCCCTGCATGGAGCCTGCTTCTCCCTCTGCCTGTGTCTGTGTCTCTCATTAATAAATAAATAAAATCTTTAAAAAAAAAAAAAAAGAAAAATAATCAAATCGAAATGAAAAAAATGGAATCGAATCGAAGAAAATCAAATCGCATCGAATTGATAAAAATCGAACAGAATGGAATTGAATCGAAACGAAAATAATCGAATCGAAACGAAGATAATCAAATCGAATAAAAACATAATCGAAACGAAAATAAGCGAATCGAAACGAAAAACATTGCATCAAAATGAAAATAATCGAATCGAAACCAAAATAATCAAAAAAGAAAAAAAAGAAACCAAAATAATCAATGAAAATGAAAATAATCGAATCGAATCGAAAATAATCACATCGAAACGAAAATAATCGAATCGAATCAAAAAAATTCGAATCGAAAAGAAACGAATTGAATCGAATCCAAAAAAATCAAATCGAATAGAAAATAATTGAATTGAAATGAAAAAAATCAAGTAGAAGCGAAAATAATCTAATCGAAACCAAAATAATTAAATCGAAATGAAAATAACTGAATCATATCGAAAATAATCAAATCGAATCGAAAATAATCAAATCGAAACGAAAATAATGGAATCGAAACCAAAATAATCAAATCGAGATGAAAATAATCGAATCGAATCGAAAATAATCAAATTGAAACTAAAATAATCGAATTGAATCGAAAAAAATCAAATCGAATAGAAAATCGAATCGAAATGAAAAAAATCAAGTAGAAGCGAAAATAATTAAATCGAATCGAAAATAATCGAATCGAAATAAAAATAATCAAATCGAAACGAAAATAATCAAATAGAAACGAAAATAATTGAATCGAAAAGAAACGAATTGAATTGAATCGAAAAAAATCAAATCGAATCAAAAATAATCAAAATGAAATGAGAAAAATCGAATCGAATCAAAAATAATTGAATTGAATCTAAAGTAAACAAATCTAACTGAAAATAATCAAATTGAATCGAAAAAATTCGAATCGAAAAGAAACGAATTGAATCGAATCAAAAAAATCAAATCAAATCGAAAATAATCAAATCGAAACGAAAATAATCAAACGAAACGAAAATAATCGAATCGAAACCAAAATATTCAAATCCACATGAAAATAATCGATCAAATCGAAAATAATCAACTCGAAACTAAAATAATCGAATTGAATAGAAAATGATCAAATCGAATAGAAAATAATCAATCGAAAGGAAAATAACCGGGATCCCTGTGTGGCGCAGCGGTTTAGCGCCTGCCTTTGGCCCAGGGCGCGATCCTGGAGACCCGGGATCGAATCCCACGTTGGGCTCCCGGTGCATTGAGCCTGCTTCTCCCTCTGCCTATGTCTCTGCCTCTCTCTCTCACTGTGTGCCTATCATAAAAAAAAAATTTAGAAACGAAAATAATTGAATCGAATTGAAAATAATCAAATCGAAACGAATATAATCTAATCGAATCAAAAATAATCAAATTGAAACGAAAATAATCAAATCGAAATGAAAATAATCGAATCGAAACGAAAATAATTAATCAAAACGAAAATAATCGAATCGAAACGAAAAAAATCAAATTGAAACAAAAATAATCGAATCGAAAAGAAAAAAATCGAATCGAATAGCATCGAATCGAAAAAATCGAATCGAATCGAATCGAAAATATCGAATTGAAACGAAAATAAACGAATCGAAACAATAATGATCGAATCGAAACGAAAATAAATGAATTGAAACGAAAAAATCATGTAGAAGCGAAAAAAATCGAATCGAAAATAATTGAATCGAAAATAATCAAATAGAAATGAAAATAATCGAATCGAGATGAGAAAAGTCAAATCGAAATGAAAATAATCGAATCGAAACGAAAATAATCGAATCGAAAGAAACAAATTGAATCGAATCAAAAAAAATCAAATCGGGGATCCCTGGGTGGCGCAGCGGTTTGGCGCCGGCCTTTGGCCCAGGGCGCGATCCTGGAGACCCCGGATCGAATCCCACATCAGGCTCCCGGTGCATGGAGCCTGCTTCTCCCTCTGCCTGTGTCTCTGCCCCTCTCTCTCTCTCTCTCTCTGTGACTATCATAAATAAATAAAAATTTAAAAAAAAAAAAAAAAAAAAAAAAAAAAAAAAAAAATCAAATCGAATTGAAAATAATCAAACCGAAATGAGAAAAATTGAATCGAATCGAAAATAATCGAATCGAATCGAAGAAATTCGAATAGAAATGAAACGAATTAAATCGACATGAAAATAATCAAATCGAATAGAAAATAATCGAATCGAAAGAAAAATAATGAATCAAAACGAGAAAAATCGAATCAAAAAGAAAATAATCGAATCGAATCGAAAAAATTCGAATAGAAAAGAGACGAATTGAATGGACATGAAAATAATCGAATCGAATAGAAAATAATCGAATCGAAACGAAAATAATCAATCGAAACAAAAATAATCGAATCGAAACCAAAATAATCAAATCCACATGAAAATAATCGAATCGAATCGAAAATAATCAAATCGAAACTAAAATAATCGAATCGAATCGAAAATAACCAAATTGAATAGAAAATAATCGAATCGAAATGAAAAAAATCAAGTACAAGCGAAAATAATCGAATTGAAACCAAAATAATTAAATCGACATGAAAATAATCGAATCGAAATAATAAAATAGAAACGTAAATAATCGAATCAAATCGAAAATAACCGAATCGAAACGAAAATAATCGAGTCGCAACCAAAATAATCGAATCGACATGAAAATAATCGAATCAAAACGAAAATAATCGAATGGAATAAAAAGAATAGAATCTAAACAAAAATAATCAAATCGAAATGAAAAAAATGGAATCGAATCGAATCGAAACTAAGAAAATCAAATCGCATCGAATCGATAGAAATCGAATGGAATGGAATCGAATCTAATCGAAAAAAATCGAATCAAAATGAAAATAATCGAATCGAAACGAAGATAATCGAGTCGAATAAAAACATAATCGAAACGAAAGTAATCGAATCGAAACAAAAATATCGCATCAAAACGAAAATAATCAAATCGAAACCAAAATAATCACACAAAATGAAAATAATCAAATCGAATAGAAAATAATCGAATCGAAACGAAAATAATCAATCGAACCGAAAATAATCGAAACGAAACCAAAATAATCAAATCGACATGAAAATAATGGAATGGAATCGAAAGTAATCAAATAGAAACTAAAATAATCGAATCAAATAGAAAATGATCAAATCGAAACGAAAATAATCAATCGAAATGAAAATAATTGAATCGAAACCAAAATAATCGAATCAAATAGAAAATAATCGAGTCAAATCGAAAATAATCAAATAGAAACGAAAATAATCAATCGAAATGAAAATCAAATCGAAACCAAAATAATCAAATCGACATGAAAAAAATCAAATCGAATCGAAAATAATCAAATCGAAAGTAAAATTGAATCGAACAGAAAATAATCAAATTGAATCGAAAATAATCAAATCGAAACAAAAATAATCAAATCGAATCGAAAATAATCAATCGAAACAAAAATAATCGAAACGAAACCAAAATAATCAAATCGACATGAAAATAATAGAATCGAATCGAAAGTAATCAAATAGAAACTAAAATAATCGAATCTAATAGAAAATGATCAAATCGAATAGAAAATAATCAATCCAAACGAAAATAATCGAATCGAAACCAAAATGATCAAATCGACATGAAAATAACCTTACGAAATGCTGTGGAAGCGAACCGTACAGGCAGTCAGGATGCGGGAGGGACAGGCCATGAGCTCACCTCTCAGATGTGTGTGAGCTGTGCAGGCCGACGTGTGCTGGACACTTACTGATGGGAGCTAGGACCGAGCTACACTCTCATTGAAGAAGGACGTTTGCAATCTCTGCATTGAACTCAGATACACGAAGTAGAGTCCTGTCGCTTCCACATGCTTTTCCAACAACCTCTTCCGGCACCTCACATAAATAAAAAATCTTTAAAAAAAAATGAAAGAAGGTGTTCTTGATGTGCTCATAGTTTTAATTAAACATGAATCAAGTGACCTTTTGGCTCCTTGACATGCAGGATTCTATGTATTCAAAATATAAATATTACACAGATGTTGACGTGTAAATATTACAAATAGAAGGAGAACTAAAGAGAAAAAAATGTGATTTAACAAGAGAAAGGGGATCCCTGGGTGGCGCAGTGGTTTAGCACCTGCCTTTGACCCAGGGCGCGATCCTGGAGACCCGGGATCGAATCCCACGTCGGGCTCCCGGTGCATGGAGCCTGCTTCTCCCTCTGCCTATGTCTCTGCCTCTCTCTCTCTCTCTCTCTCTCTCTCTCTTTCTCTGTGTGACTAGCATAAAAAATAAAAATAATAAAATAATAAAAAAAAAATTTAACAAGAGAAAGGCAATAGGTAAAAACAAGAAAAAAAACAAGTAACACAGAATACAAACCCAAAGTGAATGTACTATAAATATATTGAAGATCTTAATACCATCAATATTGCATAAATGTAAATATTAGGCTAAAAGTATTAGGTCTAATAAAGATGAACTTTATTGGGGTTAGCTCAATCAAATATTTAGAAATTAAGATGTCAACTTATGTTAAGAGGACCCCCCCCAAAATGCCAAATATCTGAATTATTAAAATGATATAAATATGTACTATAAAGTACATCTCAACTGTGAAGATCTTTTTACCTTTAAATATAATAAAAGAAGGACAATAGAAAGAAATTTTAGTATATAATACAGTTCTTCCTCATTATATGGTAATGGAATTACTTTAAATGAGAATCTGTGTGACATCCTATATGTAACCTCTGTTCTACCTTTATCTGTTCTATCTTTATCAACTTCTTGGTAGTTTCACTTATTAAAAGATTCTAACAGTATTTAGCTCTCTCTAAAGGGACCTTTGAGACCAAAATGGTTGCAACAGAATCTCTCTTTCTGTAAAAGATACCATAAAACAATTAAATGTTACTTGAGTCCTCACTGAAAACCATTTTCACTAAAACTAATGATTCCCTATGTCAATATTAAAATCTATTTTTTAACCTCATTTTGGACTTATAAAAATATTAAAATATATTTAAATATCTCATACTGAATATCTAGCAATAGCCACAAGGAAAAATAGCACAAATTTAATACTATTATACTAAAATACATTTTATAACAGATTCTATACTGCTTTATATTTTTTCTTATTTAATCATCTCAACATCCTTGTAAAAATAGTACAGATTTATTTTAAAAATAAGGAGAAAAGCTCATGGAATAAAATATTTTGTCAGATGAACATGCATCCATTTCTTCTATATTTGTTTCTCTATAATTTATTATTGTTGTTCAACTTACTTGAGATTATTTTTTTGAAAATGTTTTACACTTCCATAGTACAAATTTATGGCAAATAGAAATTATTATTTTGTTCTTTCACTCAGTAAAGAGTTTTAAAGTCAAAACAGTATAAAACTGAGCTTCAAGGGAAGAATTCTGTGGCTAAGTAGAATCATGTAAGGATGTACTTAAGAGTAGGTTGTGTGGTTAACTGATATCACCACTCCATTACTTCTATAATTTTTCATGATTTATATTGTCTTCTCCAGATATTTCCAAGCTAGTGAGGAAATTCAGAACACAGTTTCAGGGTAACTACTATGTTTCCTTTTAACTCCCTATAGTTTAACTTCCTTCACATTTTAGGAAGGACAAAGTCTAAGAAAGGCATCTTCAAAGAGAAGACATTGAGGAAACTTACTCATGGCATTTATCATCTTGTAGATTTATTTTTTTTATGTTCAAAATAAACAGAACCTGGAAAATTACTGAAAAGTATCTATGGGATAAAGTTTGGCATAATTCTAAAAACAGAATGAAAAAAGAAAGAAGGAAAAGAAAGAAAGCAAGAAAGAAAGAAAGAAAGAAAGAAAGAAAGAAAGAAAGAAAAAGAAAGAAAGAAAGAAAGAAAAGAAAGAAAGAAAGAAAAAGAAAGAAAGAAGAGAAAAAAATAACAAAGAAGAAAGGAGAAAAGAAAGAACTCATGTGAATTAGAAATGAAAGAACTAGGAGTAAATTTTTTAAAAAGGAATAAAAACATTTTTTTAAGTGTCTTCCAATATTTAAATACTTTATTAGAAGAGAAAATAGATCAATTATTCATGATTCATGACTATAGTTTTCAGATTAGTGTTTAAAAATTAAGGGGCTACACTTTTTTTGACATTACAGAATAGTTAAGTTTGTCTAGAGATAGAATGAGATAGCTTTCTAGGCTTGTTTCCTCATTAATTTGGATGAGGTGGTTTCTAATATCCCTTTCAGTTTTACTATTGCAGTGTTATCTTTTTAAAAAAGATTTTCTTTATTTAATAAAGAGAGAGAGAGACCACATGAGCAAGGCAGAGCTACAGGAGAGGGAGAAGCAAACTCCCCTCTGAGGAGTGAATCTGCTGTGGGGCTCCATTCTAGGACTCCAGGATCATGACCTGGGTGGAAGGCAGATGCTTAACTGTCTGAGCCACCCAGGCACCTTGCACGATATTATCTTCCTCTGGATATTTAGAGTGAGTGTAACATGAGACAACCCACCTGCATACATCTGCTAAGCAGTTTACAACTCCCAGAGATTATCCCCCTCTTTACATTATCCCTGATGAATACTCTTAAAAGTCGAAGTGAATTCAAAACAATCCTAATGCTGTCCCTGATGCCCATACCTCTCTTATTGCAATGTACCACTTTTTACCATTTATTATGTTTGTTTAGACATTCATTTATTTCCTTGATAGACAGTAAGCACTGCTTATAAATTGTAATTTGGGGGGAAGGATCTTCCATATTGGAATCATTTGGGGTTTTAAAATGCAAATTCCTGGAATTGATTCTAGAACTACAGGAAGACTTGCCATTATTTTCTGTATAATACACTGAACTTTATTCTTTTAAATGCTTAGTGTTACAAAGCTACTGCTATAAATTCTTTTATTTACCTTTGTCTTTTCCAACTTCTGTCAACTCTTGGCCTAATCATTACTAATACCCAGCCTCAGCCGTACCGAGCTGCTGATTTATTTCTGAATACATCTTCAGGATATCAGGATATCCTCAGATGTCATCGTTCTGGGCAGGCTGATGTTAATCTTGTTATAAACCTTGCTCCCTAGGAGCTATTTTCTGACTGCTTTCTCCTATTTATGCCTTACTTAGGATCCTGTTTCAAAATACACCAAATGGAAACACACTCTTGCTTGACTGATGCTGTGATCTAGAATATCCTATTACACACTTTATCCATCAAGGTGAACCACACAGCATCTTGAAGATAGCCTAAATCATGCCCACATGTGCTACCTCCCTTTAATGATTCTAATTAAGACTCCTTTTCTTCCAACAAATGACCAGCCCTATACCTAAGACTCTTCTTCAGTGGCCCAGTCCTAATCATGAATATGCAATTTTACTTCTTGCTGTACCCTCAATGAGTGGAAAGCCTGGCTTCTTGTAAAAGATGAGAGAGGGTAGTCCTAGCCTCAGTGAGAGGGGGCATTTAAGGTAACATTGTCACAAACCTCAAAACAGTTTGTCCCCTTTTCTTTTCACCTCTCTCCCCCATATGCCTAGACAGGATGAAACAGATGCTCATTAATTCTTAAAATCCCTTTAAACTATATAATGTACACTCTCAGATTAGTGAGACTAAAACACATGGTAGTTATATAATTTATAATGTGTCCAGAATTAATCAATAGATCAACAGGACTATTTGCAAGGTAGGCAGTCAGGCCTGAAGATTTTTTACCAAAAGCCCAAAAAGGAAACACTTCTCAAGTTGCTGTTGGTTATCATGATCTGAGCAAACAAATGGTATTGCTGCACAACGTCAATAGCCCACATTCTACACCTTGCTTTGCTTTTTAACAAACTGTGAAAAGACCAACAGCTGTTACTGATCTAAGAAGAACTAAAGCATTTACAGTAGGTGGTACCACCTGTGCTTTTCTTATTCCACCCTTAAAAATCTGCTACTTTATTTTGGAGCTGGATGGAGAATATGGCAGTGACTCAATGTCAGGGGGAGTGAGTAGTCAACTGTGGCTTACTTCTGATAAGGAGTAACATGACCTTTATAAGTCACAACAATGTGTGTTGATGAATATCTTCTCTTGATTTTGCTTTATCCGTTTCAAGAATCTAAGAAAAGACCATAGATAAAAAGGAAATTTGAATTCAGCTGACTTAACTGAACGAAAGATTTACAACCCAGATAAAATGCAAGATTCTATATATATGCAATTAATGATCTTAACTATTTCATGTTTCATTTTAGCTTCTTTACCTTAAACACTAGAAAAAATACACTTGCCAAGTTACTGCCTACTTGATCCTATAGCTGTGGAATTTTAAATTTAAACAGGCAGTTGGTGAAACATGTCTTCTATTTCCAAGTGAAGTGTTTAAGATATTATGGAAAATAGAGAATTAACTCAATTGGGGACAAAAATAGCTTTGAAATTTGGTAGCTTGAGTTACCTAGCACTTATATATAAAGTTTCCTCTAAATGCTAAATTTCAAAATGTTATATACAGAATAATTTAAGTCATGTAATACAAAACTTTTGACAAAAGCAAATGTATCAAGTGATACATTTACTTCAACTGAATCAGGGGATCCCTACACAACCATGAGTTGATGTTTCTGCATCTTGGTGTTCTAAATTAATCAATGTTATAGAAATTCAACTAGAATTTAATTGTTCAATGAAAAAAGTGAAGTAATAATCTCTTGTCATATTTTTTACAACTTTTCACATTTCCCATAGTAAATTGGGGGAGTAATTCCCCATAGTAAATTCCCCATAGTAAATTTCCTGAGTAAATTGTTTGCCAATATGGTATATTCTAACCCTGTCTATTTTTAACAACCTTTCTTGCCTTCTGAAGCAAAGAAACAAAAAAGAAACCACTCTAGGACAACAAGAACAACAACAACAACAAATATATATATATATATAGCTTGAAAGCATTTCCCTTTAGATGAATCACTTAAAATTCAGCCAAGGACAGACACTGTTTTTTAATTGCGGTTTTAGAAAACATTTGGACCTACCTGGAAATATTAAATATAAGTCTCATTTATAACACTAACAATAGGTTTCATTTATAATCATGAATAGAGTGTCAACTCAAAGAATGGCCCACATTTACTCCATCTGAGTTTTGTTTCTGTTATTCACCTCACACTTCTCTGTTAGTTTTTGCTTGCTGTTTTCCAATATGATAATATTAATAAATAATATCATATCCAAATAGTTCTTAATTATGCTAGCACATTCTTTACTGATGGAGTGTTTAGTCAGAATTTTGTGTGTTTTTTTAAATTTTTATTATTTATTCATTCATGAGAGACAGAGAGAGAGAGAGGCAGAGACATAAGCAGATGGAGATGCAGGAAGCCCAATGTGGTAATCAATACTGGGATTTGGGGATCATGCCTTAAGCCAAAGGCAGACACTCAACTGTTGAGTCACCAGGTGTCCCATAATTTTGTGTTTTTCTTTCCAATCCAGTGAGACACATTTTTCCCTATAGAACATGTTGGCAACAGTGCTATCACACATACAGAAATCTTATACTATTATTACCACATTATATGTTGGTATTACAGCAATGAATTTGTCTGGATAGCTGTAAAATATTTTTCTCTTATTACTATTTGTCATGTCCAGGGCATAGTCACTGATGTTGGTGACACAGTGCTTAGATTCAGACTGCAAAATTTGGGGATTTTCTGAAAAGTGACTGTCACACTGACAGCTGAGACCCATTGCTAGGAATAGAGAACATCTCCCTGAAGGCTACATAGTTACAGTTGTTCTACATTAAGCCACCACTTACCAAGAATTACCCAATGTAAAGAAAAAATCCTTCAAGTGTCTTGTTGTTGTTTCAAAAAGAATGCCAGGCTTTCCTTTACTCATCCACAATTAGTTTTGCTAACTTGAAAAGCATATGACAAGTCGACTGATCTATGAACCAGCTGCCATCTGATAGCTCACCTCTGCAAAATGAGAAGGGAGCTGATACCAAGATGCAGATTCATGAAAGACACCCTGAGAAAAATCAATGTGAAATAAAATAAAAGTGGATAAATGAAGTCTGTAATTAAGGACTTAACAGGAAGCATTTACTAGATGGAATAAGTTCCAAATGAAAAATACTTTGAAAAGATAAGTCACAAAACCTGTGCTAAAAAAAAATGGTAAAAGATAAAGAGGGCAAAGTACTCAGGAATTTCTATTTTACTACTGATAAGGCCACAAATGAGAATGTTCTGCCCAGAATGAATACAAAATTTAGGTGAATATGTTGGGTTACATCTCAGTCCTCTTGGACTCTTGTCTCAGTTTTTCTTTTTGGCAGACCAGGCTATCAAATTTTAGTAGATGAGTGAAAAATCAAATCATATTTCAGATAGTGAAATGATATCAAAGTGCCTGGCCTGTCTAGAATGGGAAAAGGATAAGACCATTAATTATAAAGTGAAACCACTTAGCAACTCAAGAATTTTATTTAGGATGCTGAATGTATAGTTGACAATAGTCATCCCTAAGAGCAGAGATCATATAATTTCATCTAGAAACAAGAAAGTAGATGTGCTTACTATACCTACTGACCATGCAATGGTAAGTATCACCTACTTGATAACCTTCCATGTACTTATTTGCTTTTTAGCAGTTCATTCAATTAGATAAATTTGTATTCAGTACAAATTGTGTTCAAGGTACCCTTGAATGTCATGAAAGTAGGTAAACATGGTCACAGTTGACATCACCTGTGTCAGTTGGCCTTAGATTGCCAAATCTATTTTCTCTCTCCTTGAATCTGGGTTGCCCAGATTCCCCTTCAAGGGAATACTTACTGACTAGCTATGAGATATAGTCATTAGAGAGCTTACTGTGATCATTCTGCCTCAGTTAGAAAGAACCATTATTACCTAAAGTCATTCTTTTTCCTACTTTCAGTGCCTGAGCAAGACAGGAGAATAAGAATCCAGTCTTTGTGGCCTAATGCAGGATACTCTGACAGATAAGCCTTACTCTGAAGCTTTCCACATTGGCTGAGACTGTTGGATCTACATGCAGATCAACTTCTTCCTCCACCCAATCCTATTTCCTCTCTTTTTCTTTTATAGATGTTAGTTCATAATAAGTAACTTACACCCCAACTACCATCACGGTATCTGCTTCTATGATGCTTGTTCTAGCCAATAAAATGTGGCCACTGTACCAGCTCTCAGACTAGACTTCAAAAAATCTTGCAGACTTTCACTCTGGGAACCCTACCAAGGCATCCTATCAACATGTCATGAGAGGCCAATAAAACAGCAATGAACCATATCAGAGGTCTTCCAAAGCAACAAGAGACCAATCAACCCAGCAGCTCACTGTACACACATAAACAGACGCATTTTATTTTATTTTATTTTTTTTTAATTTTTTTTATTATTTATTTATGATAGTCATATATATAGAGAGAGGCAGAGACAAGGCAGAGATAAAGGCAGAGGGAGAAGCAGGCTCCATGCACCGGGAGCCCGACATGGGATTCGATCCCGGGTCTCCAGGATCGCGCCCTGGGCCAAAGGCAGGCGCCAAACCGCTGCGCCACCCAGGGATCCCAACAGACGCATTTTAAACTAGAAGAAGGGCCTAGCTGAGCCCAGCCCAAATTGTTAAAGAGTAGAATCAGGAGCTAAATAAATGATTGTTGTTTTAAACCATTAAATCTTTGAGATGATTTTTCATACAGCCAAAGCTATCTTATTATACAAGCGTACTTAATATTTCTAAAAAGGCAATTTGTTTGAATTTTGATATTTTTATTATTTTTATAAAGACCCTATGATAATGAACATGCAATTATCATTTAGTATAAAGTTATTTTCAGCTCTAGTCACACAATTCTGTGCTTATTTGTGTGGAT
This sequence comes from Vulpes vulpes, assembly GCF_048418805.1. Lineage (NCBI taxonomy): Eukaryota > Metazoa > Chordata > Mammalia > Carnivora > Canidae > Vulpes > Vulpes vulpes. The sequence goes on from NW_027325675.1 coordinate 576,757, forward strand.
GCCTGGAAATCCGGCACTGTCTTTCAGCCAAGATAAAGGCATTTACCTTTAGGCATTTACTAATGATTTATCATGTGCTACTTAATACCTGAAACTCCCTTGTGGCTCTTAGGCCCAGTTGGTTTATTGATAGCTTACACCTTGTGTAACCAGTTAGCCTGAATTAATTATGTAAACAAGGTCATGAAAGACCTCACTGGAAACTTTCGAGTTGCTCTCCCCAAATTAGTATTTGTTTTACAAATTTTGGTAATTCAGTCTAGAAACAAAATACATCCTTGTGTTCATAGCAAGGCTTAAGGCAGGTGCTTCTGGAAGTTTTGGGGCCCCTAAATCTTGCCTGAACTCTCTTTTTTTTTCTGCTCTATAGTATCTTTTGCCCTTATTAAAAGATTTGCATTAATATGCTTATGGTGACTCTATAAGTCTTTTCAATTAACCGATGTGTTGCACTCTGCAGGCTGTGTGTGAGTGTTTAGGTGCTCTTCAAAAATTAAGAACAAGATTTGTGAATTTTTTCTTAGTATAGATCTAAGGAAACCATAGCTGCACAAGATCAAGATCAAAGTTAAATTTGTTTGTTTGTTGTTTTTTTTTTTTGCTTTTTGATAAGGGTCTTTGTGTATGTGTGTTTATGTGGTTACATTTTGTTTGAAATTCTGGTTCTGGAGCAGTGTAAATAAGTTCAATTACAAAAAAGGGAAAAGAGAAAACATGAAAGTCAGCTTCAAACACAAAAAGTAAACATATATTATTCACAAGTATAAGGACAAGAAAATAGAAAATGATTTAACATTATAATCCAATGACAAGTCAAAAGAAAAATAAAACATTTAATAGAATCAACTTCACACATGACAACAATAGAACAGGATTAAAGGATATTAGGGCTGTCAACAGAACACATGCCCAAAGTAATATCTTTTATTAAATACTGGATATGTTGCCTGAATATCCCTTGATAAAAATTCCCTGAAGTTGATGATTTAAGGATTCCTGGTGAAATTCAAACATGTTACTAAAATATGGAAACAGCTTATTAATTAAGCAATATATGCCCCAAGACAATGAGCAAAAATATTATTATTTTTGTAAATTTCCTAGAGAAGAAAGTTCTTGATAAAGTTGATTGTAGCACAAAAGACTTATGATTAAGTCAGCAAGAATCTTTGAAGGTGTAGTGGAATAAAAGGACTAGAGGGTATGCTAGAGCAAAAAGTCCTAGAAACACAGGAGTAATGACTGAGAAGAGAAACACGGAAGATAATGGTTATTTCAACAAAGGAAGTAGTTACTTAATGTGGATCATGGTTTCTTCATAAATGTACAAGAGTTTACATTTACCCCATGGAGGTGTACTATAGCCCCATAGATCTCTTAGAGTATACTACACCTCGAATACTGAGTTGAACACAGTGAAAATACTCTATGGTTTAATGTATCCAACATCCTCCAAGTGCAAAATACTACTAGAGAGTGGCTTAATTCCACTAATATTATGTTACTAAGTATTATGGGTAATAGATTAATGAAACCTTTTATCCTTCTTCATGAGAATTTGACTTTAGGTTAATTTTCTAACTCTGTTCCCCTGGCAACTTAATAAGGTGGTATGTCCTCTATGTTTCTAAGCAACAAAGATTATGATTGAAAATAACCTCTGTTGGCAAATTTAATCTGGACTCAGAGATCTAAAAACTACTAGATAAGAAGCCATAGCTTCTTATGAGTATGATGATTCTAGGCATTATGTCTTGAGAGGCCTCTAGAAGCTATGTCTAAGAAATTGTAACAAAATATATTGGCTCCTATGGAGCATGATACTTTTACCTCATGTCAGATCCTGCACCCACCTGACACACACATCCTCTTCTTGCAAGTAAGTAGTATAGGCCACTGAAATGTGCAGAAAATGAATGCTTGATGTTTCCGTCAAGCATTGGAAACTATATTTTTCATTCTATATCCTCCTTAGTAGTCTGGTATCATATATGGCTTATGAGAGTCTTAGAACCTATTCCTTGATTTGGCAAAATTCCCTGGGTCAGTGTTACACTTCACATGTATGAAGTAATATAGTATGCTAATCAAATATGAGCAGTTGATCACCATTTTGAACTTCATCATCTACAAAGGCCAAATGAGGTTACATTCATAAACCCTGGGGTTAAGAACTGGGGATTGGGAATTCAACACCTTTTGGGGCAACAAAATTCAACCCATAATAGAAACATAACCTTGCAGGACTAAAATCATAAAGGTCAGATACATTGCCTTATTATTTAGGCATCCCTGAATTTTGTCAGGTATTTTTAAAATTAGAAGTAGCATAGAAATAATAGATATTTCCTTCAATCACCATTGCAACTTTCTTCCTTCAAGAGTCAAATGATTTCCTCACAAGATGAGACCAAAATGAAGTGAACACTTCCAACCCTTTCTTACCCTCCAAAAGCTTATTCTGATGCACTTTCAAGACATCAAATTCAATAAACATGACAGATATTGAATAAGGAAACTGTATAAGCAGAACATTTAGAAAAATCTGCAATAATTTGTGAGAAGTGTCTATACAAGTGCAAGACACTGGTCTTTTTCACATATTCCATGAGTCAAGCCTTTGTTACAGTATATTTCTGATTTATATACTTGTTAAAAGAGACACAGAGAAATGGGGTACAGTCAGTTGTGTGAAATCAGTAAATATTTAAAAGGTGTAAAATAGAATTAAAATGTCAAAGTCAGCTTTATAATTAAAAAAGCAACTTACAATATGACAAATGACATATTCATTACAATTTGCTTCTCAGAAAACTAGAGGTTACCAATCAAAAACCTAAGTTTAAGTCTCTTATTTAACTTTCCAAAAGCTGTTAAGGAACTCTTCCAAAATCATCCAGATATATGTTTTCATCATATTTTCAGTCATAATTTCACTTTTTTAAAGAGATAGTTATATTTGGCTATCAGAAATGCTATCTGAAACATAGCCCTAACTTATTTAATGTTACATGTCATTGTTTTCCATTATGATATGCCATAAGGAAATATTTAGTGCCAGGTTGAGTACTCAGGAAAAATTATAAATACACACTTGGCAAAGTTCCTGGGTTAATGATCTATGGGGTAAATACCCAAACACCTCACTTTAAGCAAACTATTTAAAATATCTTTGTAGTGAAATTAAAAAAAAACAAACATGTTATTGTTAAAAAATTTATGAAAATCACGTGGGATACTACTCAATAATTATCAAATAAACCACTAAAGTTTACCGTATGCTTTTGCAAAAGATCTACTTGTGTAAAGTTTCTGAGCATGTTTGTTCCACATTGTGCTAAATTATCATCCTGAAAAACCTCAGAAAGTTCCTCAAATAAATGATTCTATACATATTATGTTTCATTAAAGTTATCCAATATGTCACATAAAGCTATTGCTTTGGACACATATGTTTTAAAAAATACCAAAATGGTAGGAGAACTTAACATTCTTTCCATATCCACAAAACTTCTTTTCTTTTCTTTTTTTTTCGATTTTTGAGCTATTTGACAAGATTTACTGTAGTATAATATGTCTTAACTCCTACATTGAACTTGAAACTAGAAAAAGTTGCAATAAAGGCAGGGTAAGTCCTTACACCTCTTCTAGGTGGACTGGGCTTATTATCATTATGCTGTGAAGGATAACCATGTTAGTCCTCCAAGTTCACATTAGCTTTCTTTCCTCATTTGAAAAGGAACTTGTCTATGCTATTTTTTGATTAACTATCTTCTAATTAATCCAAATAGTCTTTGCACTGCCACTCTGAAAATTCCAAAAATTCTTCAATTTAATCCATGTTTAAGTACCTGTGACAGAGGAGGGAAGAGCAAGATGGTGGAAGAGTTGGGGCCCTCAACTCACCTGGCCTGACAAACTTACCTAGATAAATTTCAAAACATCCTGAACACCTACTTATTCGACCTGAGATTCAAAGAGAGAATAGCTGGTATGCTACAGAGATAAAAGTTTTGGCTTTCTAAAAGATAGAAAGGCTAAATAAATAAGAATAAATTGGGGAGGGGCACTACGAGGAGCACAGCTCACACTGAGCCGGCACCTGGCAGGGGATGGGGCATCTCCCCCAGGTACAGACACCTGAGAATCAGCACAGCAGGCCGCTCCCCAAGAAGACCAGCTGGAAGAACTGGGGAAGAGCAAGTTTATTGACCAAGCAGCACTGAAATCTCCATGACTGAGGGAAAATCAAGGGAAAATAGAATCTAGAACTAGAGGGCCCCGTTTTTCCCCCCTTTTCCATTATGACTCATTTTCATAATAGACTAAAAATTTCCAGTATTTTTTCTCTTTTCCCACCTTAACTATAATATTTTACCACCTCTTCATTTTTAAGTTTTTTCCTTTTTGACCTTCATATTTCTACAATTATATGTCTTAGATGTATTTTTCACTTCTGGATTCCCTTCAACATAATTTAATTTTGGGAGATATATGAGTTATGGGTTTTTGTTTCTTGTTTTTTCTGCCTCGTTTTGTTTTACAATGGTGTAAGTTAATACTTTTTTTTTTTTTTTAGTTAATACCTTTTAACACACGTCAACATACACCCAGAAACAAGTGGAATAATGTGCTGATTCATTCTGTGAGATTATATTCTCTCTTCCTTCCCATTCTGCGCCCCCCTCTTTTATCTTGTTTATGTTTTGGTGTTCAATGTTGTGGCTTTAAATAAGTATTGATGGTATATATAAATTTAGGATAGAGCATCCTCTAACATACAGAACAAAATACACTCAAAACCAAGAGGATTACCCTCTAGGACCCCTCAGGTAGACTACATTATCTCCACTGTCATTTATTCACCACCACCATCCCCCGGCACCCCCCTCCCGGCTTTTTTTCTTTTTTTTTCCTTTTTTTTAATTTTCCTTTTTTTTTTCTTATTCTCTGTGGTTTTTGGCCTTTTATTTTTACTAATTTGTTTTAAAATTTGTTTTTCACTTTAGTGATCCTTTTATGTTGTTCTGTTTTTTTATTATTTTTATTTATTTATTTTTTTATTTTCTTTGGTCTCTGACCTCTTCGGAATCATCTAGGGTATATTTTACTTAGGGTGTGGTTGATATTTTTGTTTCAGCCCGCTCATACAGCCACTCTGCACTGGACAAAGTAACTAGAAGGAAGAATTCACCAAAAAAGAAAGAACCAATAACAGTACTCTGTAAGAGAGTTACAGAATTTGGACTTAAATCCGATGTCAAAAAGTCAATTCAGAAGTACAAATACAAAGCTACAGGTGGCTCTGGAAAAAAGCCTAAAGGACTCTAGAGACTTTGTTATTGCAGAAGTGAGATCTAATCAGGCCTAAATTAAAAAGAGACTAAATGAGATGCAATCCAAACTGGATTTCCTAACTGCTAGGGTTAATGAGGTGGAAGAGAGAATGGGTGACATAGAAGACAAGTTGATGGTAAGGAAGAAAGCTGAGGAAAAAAGAGAAAAACAATTAAGAGCCAATGAAGAAAGGGTTAGGGAAATAAATGATAGCTTTATAAGGAAGAATTTACATATAATTTGACTCCAGAAGAGACTAAGAGATAGATAGGACCACAAAGTATATTTGAACAAACCATAGTTGAGAACTTCCCTAATTTGGGGAGGGAAACAAGCATTCAGATCCAAGAGTTAGAGATGACCCCCCCAATCAATTCAAACCATTCAACACCTCACATTTAATAGTGAAGCTTGCAAATTTCAAAGATTAAGAGAAAATTCTTCTTTTGATAATAAATTTATTTTTATTGGTGTTCAATTTACCAACATACAGAATAACACCCAGTGCTCATCCCGTCAAGTGCCCCCCTCAGTGCCTGTCACCCATTCACCCCCACCCCCCCACTCTCCTCCCCTTCCACCACCCCTAGTTCCTTTCTTAGAGTTAGGAGTCCTTATGTTCTGTCTCCCTTTCTGATATTTCCCACACATTTAAGAGAAAGTTCTTAATGCAGCATGAGACAAGAGATTCTTAATTTATATGGGGAGAAATACCAGATTAACAGCAGACCTCTCCACAGAGACCGGTCAGGCCAGAAAGGGCTGGCAGGATATATTCAGGGTCCTAAATAAGAAGACTTTCTTTCCAAATAGGAGAGAAAAAGAGCTTCCAGAATAGGCAGAAACTGAAAGACTATGTGACCACCAAACCATCTCTATAATAAATATTAAAGGGGACCCTGTAAAAGAAAGAGGGAGCTCAAGGAAATAATCCACAAAAACAGGGACAGAATAGGTATTACGATAACAGTATAAATTCATATCTTTCAATAGATACTCTCAATGTGAATGGGCTAAATGATCCCATCAAAAGACACAGGGTATCAGACTGGATAAAAAAGAAAGTCCCATCTATTTGCTGTCTTACAAAAGACTCATTTTAGACCTAAGGACACTTCCAGCCTGTAAATGAAGGAGTGGAAAACCATCTACCATTCAGATGCTCCTCAAAGGAAAGCTGGGGTAGCAATCCTCAAATCAGACCAATTAAAGTTTATCCCAAAGACTGTAGTAAGAGATGAAGACAGACACTATATCATACTTAAAGGATCAATCCAGCAAGAAGACCTACCAATCATGAATATGTATGCTCTTAATGTGGGAGATGCCAAGTATATCAATTAATAATGCCAAGTATATCAATTAATAACCAAAGTAAAGAGATACTTAGAAAATAATACACTAGACTCGTGGGCCTTGGCGATCCGTGGGGTGCACCTGCGCAGCTGTGGATGCCGCAGGTTTTTGAAACATGAATTGTTCACTCTTCTTGACTGCCCTTTGCTTGTGAATAGCCTTAGCAGCTCCAAAACTTGATCAAAGCTTAAATGCACAATGGTACCAATGGAAGGCAATGCACAGATTATATGGCATGAATGAAGAAGGATAGAGGAGAGCAGTGTGGGAGAATATGAAAATGATTGAACTGCATAATGGAGAATATAGCCAAGGGAAACATGGCTTCATAATGGCAATGAATACCTTTGGTGACATGACCAATGAAGAATTCAGGCAGGTGATGAATGACTTTCAAAACCAGAAGCACAAGAAAGGGAAAGTGTTCCAAGAACCTATCTTTGCTGAGATCCCCAAATCTGTGGACTGGAGAGAGAAAGGCTACGTAACTCCTGTGCAGAATCAGGGTCAGTGTGGTTCTTGTTGGACTTTTAGTGCAACTGGTGCCCTCACAAGACAGATGTTCCAGAAAACAGGCAATCTTGTGCCACTGAGTGAGCAGAACCTGGTGGACTGCTCTAAGGCTCAAGGCAATGAGGGCTGCAATGGTGGCCTGATGGATAACACCTTTCATCATGTTAAAGGCCTGGATTCAGAGGAATCTTATCCATATCTTGGATAGGACATAGAGACCTGTAACGACAAGACTGAGTGTTCTGCTGCCAATGACACTGGCTTCATGGAACTCCCTCAATGGGAAAAGACCATAATGAAGGCAGTGGCAACTCTAGGGCCCATCTCTGTTGCTACTGATGCAGGCATTTCCAGTGCTACAAAGCAGGCATTTATTTTGATCCAGACGGCAGCAGCAAAGATCTAGATCATGGTGTTCTGGTGGCTGGCTATGGCTTTGAAGGAACAGACTCAAATAATAAATTTTGGATTATCAAGACCAGTTGGGGTCCAGAATGGGGCTGGAATGGCTATATAAAAATGGCCTAAGTCCAGAACAACAATTGTAGAATTGCCACAGCAACCAGCTATCCCATTGTGTGAGCTGATGGACCACAAGATTAGAGGACTTGAGGACAGCATATCTGGAGGAAGTTTATCTTAAAATTGACCAAACTCTTATTGTGTAAGATGAGACACTTGAATCATTGAGAATCCAAGTTGTGATTTGAATTCTGTGACATTTTTATCAGGGTAAACATTACCACTACTTTAATTACTGCTATATATGGCTTTATAATGTTGAAGACTTATTACTTAATTCTAAAATTTTTGACTTCTTATTTTTTCAAAGGATATATAAACTTTACCTTTTGAAATAAATTTTAATTCAATAAGTAGAGGAAGAAAAAAATAAAATAATACACTAATAGTAGGAGACTTCAACACGGCACTTGTCAGTAAATATCAGATCTTCTAAGCATGACATCACCAAAGAAACAAGGGCCTTAAATTATACACTGGACTAGATGGATTTCACAGATGTTTACAGAACTTTCTAACTGAACACAACTGAATACACATTCTTCCCAAGTGCACATGGAACTTTCTCCAGAATAGACCACACACTAGGTCACAAATGAGGTCTCAACTGATACCAAAAGATAGGATTGCCCCCCTGCATATTTTCAGACCACAATGCTTTGAAACTAGAACTCAGTCATAAGAAGAAATTTGGAAGAAATTCAAACTCATGGAGGTTAAAGAGCATCCTACTAAAAGATGAATGGGTCAACCAGGAAATTAGAGAAGAATCTATGGATTCAGGGAAACTAATGAAAATGCAGATAAAACCATTCAAAAAATTTGGGATACAGCAAAGAGGTCCCAAGAAGGAAATACATCTCAATACAAGCCTCCTTTAAAAAATTGGAAATAACTCAAATACACAAGCTAAACTTGCACCTAAATGAACTGGAGAAAGAACAGCACATAAAGCCTACACCAAGCAGAAGAGGGGAGATAATAAAGATTCAAGCAGAACTCAAAGAAACAGAGACCAGAAGAACTGCAGAACAGATAAAAAAAGAAAAACAGGAGTTGGTTCTTTGAAAGAATTAATAAGATAGATAAACCCTTAGCCAGCCTTATGAAAAAGAAAAAGAAACCTCAAGGTAATAAACTCACAAAAGAAAGAGGAGAGATCAGAACCATACCAAGGAAATACAAATGATTTTAAAAAACATTTTATGAGCAGCTATAAGCCAATAAATTAGGCAATCTAGAAGAAATGGATGCATTTCTGGAAAAATCACAAATGACCAAAACTAGAACAACAAAACGAAATAGAAAACCTGAACAGGCCAATAACCAGTGAGGAAATTGAAGCAGTTATCAAAAACCTGCCAAGATGCAAAATTCCAGGGCCAGATGGCTTCTGAGGGGAAGTCTATCAAATGTTTAAAGAGGAAATAATATTCTACTAAAGATGTTCTGAAGGATAAAAAGGGATGGAATACTTCAAAATTTGTTCTAACAGGCCAGCATCACCTTGATTCCAAAACCAAAGACCCCACCAAAAAGGACAATTATAGAACAATATCCCTGATGAACATGGATGCAAAATTTCTCAACAAGATACTAGCCAATAGGATCCAATAGTACATTAAGAGGATTATTCACCATGACCAAGTGGGATTTATCCCTGAGATGCAAGGTTGGTTTAACACTCATAAAACAATCAATGTGATAGATCACATCAACAAGAGAAAAAAACAAGAACCATAGGATCCTCTCAATAGATGCAGAGAAAGCATTTGACAAAACACAGCATCCATTCCTGATCAAAACTCTTCACAGTGTAGGGATAGAAGGAACATTCCTCAGCATCTTAAAAGCCATCTATGAAAAGCCCACAGCAAATATCATTCTCCATGGAGAAAAACTGAGAGCCTTTCCCCTAAGATCAGGAACATGACAGGGATGTCCACTCTCGCCATTGCTATTCAACATAGTACTAGAAGTCATAGCCTCAGCAATCAGACAACAAAAAGAAATCAAAGGCATTTAAACTGGCAGAGGAAGGCAAATTCTCCCTCTTTGCACATGACACATTACTGTGTGTAGAAAACCCAAAAGACACCACCCCAAGATTGCTAGGACTCATACAGCAATTCAGCCATGCGGCAGGAGTCAAAATCAATGCATAGTAATCAGTGGAATTCCTATAAACTAAAATGAGACTGAAAAAATAGACATCAAGGAGTCAATCCCATTTACACTTGCACTCAATAGCATAAGATACCTAGGAATAAACCTAACCAAAGTGGTAAGGGATTTATGCCCTAAAAACTATAGAACACTTCTGAAAGATTTTGAGTAAGACACAAAGGGATGGAAAAATATTCCATGCTCACGGATTGGAAGAATTAATACTGTGAAAATGTCTATGCTACCCAGGGAAATTTACACATTCAATGCAATCCCTATCAAAATACTATGGACTTTCTTCAGAGACTTGGAACAAATCGTCTTAAGATTTGTATGGAATCAGCAAAGGGAATATTGAAAGAGAAAACCAGAGCCAGGGGCATCACAATGCTGGATTTCAAGCTGTACTACAAAGCTGTGATCCTCAAGACGGTGTAGTATGGGCACAAAAACAGACACATAGGTCAATGGAACAGAATAGAGAACCTAGAAATGGGCCCTCAACTCTATGGTCAGTATTCGACAAAACCAGAAAGAATATCCACAGGAAAAAGGATAGTCTCTTCAATAAATGGTGCTGGGAAAATTGGACAGCCACATGCAGAAGAATGAAACTAGACAATGCTTTTACACCATACACAAAGATAAACTTAAAATGGATGAAAGATCTAATTTTTTTTAATTTTTTATTTATTTATGATAGTCACAGAGAGAGAGCGAGAGAGGCAGAGACACAGGCGGAAGGAGAAGCAGGCTCCATGCACCAGGAGCCTGATGTGGGATTTGATCCCGGGTCTCCAGGATCGCGCCCTGGGCCAAAGGCAGACGCCAAACCGCTGCGCCACCCAGGGATCCCTGGATGAAAGATCTAAATGTGAGGCGAGAATTCCTCAAAATCCTAGAGGATAACACAGGCAACACCCTTTTTTAACTTGGCCACAGCAACTTCTTGCAAGATAAATCTATGAAGGCAAAGGAATCAAAAGCAAAAATGAACTATTGAGACTTAATCAAGATAAAAAGCTTCTGCACAGCAAAAGAAACAGTCAACAAAATAAAAGATAACCTACAGAATGGGAGAAGATATTTTCAAATGACCTATCAGATAAAGGGCTACTATCCAAGATCTATAAAGAACTTATTAAACTCAACAGCAAAGAAACAAACAATCATGAAATGGGCAAAAGACATAAATAGACATTTCACCAAAGAAGACCTACACATGGCCAATAAGCACATGGGAAAATGCTCTGCATCACTGGCCATCAGGGAAATACAAATCAAAACCACAGTGAGATACCACCTCACACCAGTGAGAATGGCAAGATTAAGAAGATAGAAAACAGCAAATGTTGGAGAGGATGTGGAGACAGGGGAACTGTTGGGAACTTGGTGGGAATGTGAACTGGTTCAGCTACTCTGAAAAACAGTGTGGAGGTTCCTCAAAGAGTTAAAAATAGAGCTCCCCTACGACTCAGCAATTGCCCTGCTGCGGAGTTACCCCAAAGATACAGATGCAGTGAAAAGCTGAGACACCTGCTCCCCAATGTTTATAGCATCAATGTCCACAACAGCTAAACTGGAATGAGCCATGATGTCCACTGACATATGAATGGATAGAGAAGATGTGAGATATATATATATAATATGTGATAGATATGTATATATAATATGTGATATATATATAATATGTGATAGATAGATATATAATGTGTGTGGAATAATGGAATATTACTCAGCCATTAGAATGGACAAATCCCTACCATTTGCTTCGACGTGGATGAGAGGGTATTATGCTGAGTGAAGTAAGTCAATGGGAGAAAGACAATCATTATATGGTTTCACTCATATGGGGAATATAAGAAATAGTGAAAGGGATTATAAGGGAAAGGAGGGAAACTGAGTGGGAAAAAATAGAGAGGGAGACAAACCATGAGAGAATCCTAACTCTGGGAAATGAACAAAGTAATGCGGAAGGGGAGGTGAGTAGGGGGTTGGGGTCACTGGGTGTCAAGCATTGAGGAAGGCACTTGATGGGATCAGCACTGGGTATTATAGTATATGTTGGCAAAAGAAACTTCAATAAAAAATAAATATTAAAAAAGTAACTGTGAGAGTTCTCTTATTCTATAAATGCTCTAGTGGGGTAAGAGTATCTTCTCTTCTGGCAGAGGGACTAACATTGAGGATATTTTTAAATCTATTGTTCTAGGACTTTCAAGAATATGCTCTCTTTTAACTGCCATAGCACAGGACGATATCAGAATTCACATATTCATGACTGTGTGGCTTAGAGCATTAGGTTAATTTCTAAGATCACAGATCTATGGTGAACTGTCACTCATGGATGGCTTGTATCATTTTTTCTGTCCTATGAAGCTGTGTATTTCTATCATTAATTAGCTATGTCATCATAGTAAAGTTACCACACCAATCAGAATTTCATTTTTTTATTTGTAAAATAAAGGTTGGGGTGGGCAGCTGCTACCTTGTAAAATTTTGATACATACAGAGGCTTTATCATCTATTACCTAAAATGAAGCATTTTTTACAGTGAAAGGGCACTGCTTATAATTATGCCAGAGAACAGGCATACATGAGCGAGCAACGTCGTTCTGAACAAACTTCTAATTGGTGTGTTTTCATGCACTTTTAATCCAATTCAGTACATCTTCCATAGAATAATTAGCTGTGGCTTCTCCCTCATCATGGATAGTAAAATTCACAAAGGCAAGAACCTTTCTGATTTGGTCACCCCTTTATTCCTAGAACCTAATACACATGCCTGGAATTTATAAGACAATAGACAATTTTTGTTTTTAATGTCTAAAAGAACGATTGGATGAGTCCATGGTTGTTTGGGAAAATGGATTAATGGTTAAAGGAAGAAGAAAAAAGAAGAGAATAGGTGTTAACCAAATATAACTACATAATACAGAATTTCTAAGTATCAGAGATGGCTATGCAGGAAAACACTGGACTTTGGTACATATTAGTAGAATCTACTCCAGATAATTCCTGTACTATCTTAGCTTACCCTAAGTAGCCACGATTTTTCATAGTAGCCCTTTTCATCAGCCCTTAGATGTAAGCATATAGAACCTATTAGTTTATTGACAGTCAATATCAGAACTTGAGTCTCCCGATAACCTCCCTGTCCAGAATCTTTCCAATACACAACATGCTCAGAACTGATAACGATGCTGTGTACCTATATACATTCTGTAAGTATGTTAATGAACACAGAGTCCTTAATAATTATTAGGGCTCTGTTCCTGGAAACGATTTTTGGGTAGATAATGACTTGGGAAACAATTATAATTTAAAGTTAATTAAATAACTAAAATTTCACATATAAAATGATCACCTATTTGATAATACATGTTTAAGACAGATAAGAAAAAATGAAATCTTATGAGGGTATAATAGTATACACACACACACACACACACACATATTCATTCACTAATTCATTTTAAACATTTCTAGGGAGACAGTCACTTTCAGTAGTTCTTCAGTGATGGTACTTTGCTGGTGTAAACTCCAGGCCAGGCTCCACCTCTGAGTGGTGACCTCTAACCTGTGCTCCATCTCTGAGGGTTCACAACCTCCTGGCCTTGGTCTCAGAGGGGTGAACACACAGTCTGCAAACCAAGCAAGAAAGATTTCTTTCTGACCCAGCAACAAGCTGCTCAAAACTTGCAGCTGAAAACTATGCCAAACCCCATATACAGGTTTTTATACAACTAGAGATTTCTAGTTAAAAACCTAAGTTGAGTCTGTTCTTTAAGCCTATAAAAACTATTAGGAAAGTTTTCCAAAAATAATCCAAATATATGTTTTAAAAATATAGTCCACTAAAATGTAGATATATATGTGCACATGTATTTATAGGCAGCGATATATATTCCTCCCTAGTGTTCAGATTTTCTATGTAAAAATAATTTAAAAATAAATTATAGGTAAATGTTTCTTAATAAGATGCATAGAAGCTGAATTATCCAAGACTTTAAGTTTCACCATCCTAAAGTAATGACATAGGAATTTCTCTACCAATTACTGAAGTTTAAGAAATTCTCATTGAGACGTTTTGTTTTGTTTTCCTACTTCATTTTTGAGTTTTCAGATTTGGGGAACACCTGTTGAATAAGTTTAAGTACATGGATAAGGGGGGGGCGGGGAAAATGGGAGTAGGGTCCCCAAGTCACCTGCGCTCATCCAACTTACCTAGATAACTTTCAAATCATCCTGAAACCCTATGAATTCTACCTAAGATTTAAAGAGAGAACAGCTGGAATGCTACAGAGAGAAGAGTTTGCACTTCTAACAAGGTAGGAAGCCGAGGGAAGAAAAAATAAAAAAGAATCCAGTGGCGGAGGGGCCCCGCAAGGAGCCGGGCTAAGGCCAGGCAGCAAAAGCCTCCAGGACAGGAAAGCCCAGCCTGGAGAAGCAGGAAGTTTAAAAATCTGAACCGAATTCTTTCCAGAGGGGAAGGCGCTCAACAGGGAAACCAGGCAGAACCGCAGGAGGGGCAATGGAACCTCCAACTCCCCGGGGTCACTAGGAGAGGAGGGCACCTGGGAGAGAGTGCACCAAAGACCACGGGTTGAGCTCTGTGAAGGGCTGAAGCACACACCTGGCGGGACCTCGGGAGAAGCTCAGGCAGCGGCTCTGGCTGAAGGAGGCTGCACCCTGCTACCTTCGGGAGCCCGGGCCCCAGGAGTGCAATTCCAGCAGAACAGGCCCTGGGTCCCAGGGGACAAAGCAGACACAGCCCAGGATCCTGTGCTCCCCCTGGGACAGGCAGAGGCAGGGAGGGCAGAGGACAGCAAGGACCCTCCTGCTGCCAGGCACCCCCAGGCTGTGCAGATCAGCGCCCCCTGCTCCTGGGAGTATCCAGGCGAGTGCAGACCAGTTGCCGCGGGAGTTACTGGGAGAGCTGACCCCAGAGCTGGAAGGGTGGCCGCGCCAGTGTGGTTGTTCCTCCTGGTGTCACCCTGTGCCTGGGACAGAGTGGGGCCACCAGGGAACTGGGGCCTCAGGGGGTAAACAGCTCCCACTGAGCCATGCACACACCTGAGAGTCAGCACAGCAGCCCCTCGCCCAGAAGACCAGCTGGAAGGACAGGGGAAGAGCAAGTTTTTGGCTGAGCAGCACTGGAAAGCCCCAGGGAAGTTGAGGGACTTACGGTATATAGAACCAGAGGATACCCCTCCTGGTCTTTTGTTTTTGTTTTTTCTTTTTTTTCTTCCTTTTTTTTCAGTACAATTCATTTTTAGCCACTCTGCACTGAGCAAAATGACTAGAAAGAAGAACTCACCACAAAAGAAAGAATCAGAAACAGTACTCTCTGCCACAATTTGATTACAATTTGATGTCAGAAAGCCAATTCAGAAGCACAATTATAAGGCTACTGGTGGCTCTGGAAAAAAGCATAAAGGAATCAAGAGACTACATGACTGCAGAATTTAGATCTAATCAGGCCAAAATTAAAAATCAATTAAATGAGATGCAATCCAAACCGGAGGTCCTAATGATGAAGGTTAATGAGGTAGAAGGAAGAGTGAGTGACATAGAAGAGAAGTTGATGGCAAGGAAGGAAGCTGAGGAAAAAAAGAGAAAAACAATTAAAAGACCATGAGGAAAGGTTAAGGGAAATAAATGACAGCCTCAGAAGGAAAAATCTACATATAATTGGGGTTCCAGAGGGCGCCAAAAGGGACAGAGGAACAGAAAGTGTATTTGAAGAAATGATAGTTGAGAACTTTCCTAACTTGGGGAAGGAAACAGGCATTCAGATCCAGGACATAGAGAGGTCCCCCCCCCCCAAATCAATAAAAAACATTCAACACCTCAACATTTAATAGTGAAACTTGCAAATTCCAAAGATAAAGAGAAAATCCTTAAAGCAGCAAGAGACTAATTATATGGGGAGAAATATTAAATTAACAGCAGACCTCTCCACAGAGACCTGACAGGCCAGAAAGGGCTGACAGGATATATTCAGGGTCCTAAGTGAGAAGAACATGCAGCCAAGAATACTTTATCCAGCAAGGCTCTCATTCAGAATAGAAGGAGAGATAAAGAGTTTACAAGACAGGCATAAACTGAAAGAATATGTGACCACCAAACCAGCTCTGCAAGAAATATTCAGGGGGACTCTGTAAAAGAAAGAGGATGCCGAAAGATATAACCCACAAAACAGGGCCTGAATAAAATAGGTATTATGATGATACTAAATTCATATCTTTCAATAGTAAGTCTGAACATGAATGGGCTTAATGATCCCATCAAAAGACGCAGGGTTTCAGACTGGATAAAAAAGCAAGACCCATCTATTTGCTGTCTACTGGAGACTCCTTTTAGACCTAAGGACACGTACAGCCTGAAAATGAAAGGTTGGGGAACCATGTACCATTCAAATGGTCCTCAAAAGAAAGCAGGGTAGCAATCCTCATATCAGATAAATTAGAGTTTATCCCAAAGACTGTAGTAAGAGATGAAGAGGGACACTATATTATACTTAAAGGATCTGTTGAACAAGAGGACCTAACAATCATGAATATTTATGCCCGTAATGTGGGAGCTGCCAAGTATACCAATCAACTAATAACCAAAGTAAAGATATAGTTAGATAATAATACACTAATACTGGGAGACTTCAACACGGCACTTTCTGCAAATGACAAATATTCTAAGCACAACATCTTCAAAGAAACAAGAACTTTAAATGATACACTGGACTAGATGGATTTCACAGATATTTACAGAACTTTACATCCAAACGCAACTGAATACACATTCTTCTAAGTGCACATGGAAGTATCTCCAGAATAGACCA
Organism: Vulpes vulpes; assembly: GCF_048418805.1. Taxonomy (NCBI): domain Eukaryota; kingdom Metazoa; phylum Chordata; class Mammalia; order Carnivora; family Canidae; genus Vulpes; species Vulpes vulpes. The sequence goes on from NW_027325675.1 coordinate 593,492, forward strand.
TCTACTCTATGGTCAATATTCGACAAAACCAGAAAGAATATCCACAGGAAAAAGGATAGTCTCTTCAATAAATGGTGCTGGGAAAATTGGACAGCCACGTGCAGAAGAATGAACCTATACCATTCTCTTACACCATACACAAAGATAAACTTAAAATGGATGAAAGATCTAAATGTGAGACGAGAATTCCTCAAAATCCTGGAGGATAACACAGGCAGTAACTTTTTTAACTTGGCCGCAGCAAGTTCGTGCAAGATAAATCTATGAAGGCAAGGGAAACAAAAGCAAAAATGAACAATTTTAATCAAGATAAAAAGCTTCTGCACAGCAAAAGAAATATTCAACAAAATAATAGACAATCTACAGAATGGGAGAAGATATTTGCAAGTGACCTATCAGATAAAGGGCTACTATCCAAGATCTATAAAGAAGTTATTAAACTCAACACCAAAGAAACAAAGAATCCAATCATGAAATGGGCAAAAGACATGAACAGACATTTCACCAAAGAAGACCTACACATGGCCAACAAGCACATGGGAAAATGCTCTGCATCACTGGCCGTCAGGGAAATACAAATCAAAACCACAATGAGATACCACCTCATACCAGTGAGAATGGTGAAAATTAACAATACAGGATACAAGAAATGTTGGAGAGGATGTGGAGAAAGGGGAACCCTCTTGCACTGTTCTGAAAGTGTGAACTGGCACAGCCACTTTGGAAAACAGTGTGGAGGTTCCTCAAAGTGTTAAAAATAGAGCTACCCTAGATCCCAGCAATTGCCCTTCTGGGTAGTTACCCCAAAGATACAGATGCAGTGAAAAGCCGAGACACCTGCACCCCAATGTTTATAGTGGCAATGTGCACAATAGTCAAACTGTGGAAGGAGTTCCACAGTTTGTGCTTCGTTGTCCATTGAAAGATTAATGATAAAAGAAGATGTGGTATATGCATACAATGGAATATGACTCAGCCATTAGAAATGACAAATGCCCACCATTTGCTTCAACGTGGATGGAATTGGAGGGTATTATGCTGAGTTAAGTCAGTCAATCAGAGAAGGACAAACATATGGTCTCATTCATTTGGGGAATATAAAAAATAGTGAAAAGGGAAAGCAAAGAAAACGAGTGAGAAATATCAGTGAAGGTGACAGAACATGAGAGACTCCTAAGTCTTTGAATCAAACAAGGGGTAGTGGACGGGGAGGTGGGTGGGGGAATGGGATGACTGGGTGATGGGCACTGAGGGGGGCACTTGATGGGATGAGCACTGGGTGTTATGCTATATGTTGTCATATTGAACTCCAATAAAATACATATACATATGTATTATATGTATTTTATACATATAATATTATACATATAATATTTTATATTTTGTTTATTTTATTTTTATATTTATATTTATATTTTATTATACATATAATATTTTATACATATGTATTATATGTATGTGTTTATATATATATTTATTTATATATATATTTTTATATTTTTTATATTTTTATATATTTATATATATATATAAATGTTCCAGGCTTTAAGCAGGATAAAGACTCTCCTTACTTTATCTGGTGCTATGTGCTCTAATGAAGTAAAATTCTTGGCAATTGGGAATCTTCATATTCTTAAAGCTTTTGAAAGTATTATTTTTATATTTACCAGATGCCTTATAGAGTTCAAATTCTCATAAATGGAGAAAATAGTCTTCCTTCCTAGTTTTCTTACACACACAAAAGGTGCATGGATAAATGTTTAGGAAAACCTTCGACTTATGAATAAATACCTAAGGAAAATTAGAAAAATTCCTAAGTTTGTATCTGACTTTCATCTCATTGGGACCATATAAAAGTCAGTAATTTTAGGTTACTTGGATGACTAGTTAAGTGTCCAACTCTTGGTTTCTGTTCAGGTCATAATACCAATGATTGGGCTCCATGCTCAGCACAAATCTACTTGAGTTTCTTTGCCTCTCTCTCTCTCTCATACTCAAGCTCTCTCTTTCTGAAAGAAATAAAATCTTTTTAAAAATAATTTTTAAATGTTTTAGATAATAACTCAATTTTCTCAAGCCATAGAAGAACCATCCTAGAGCAAATTAAACTTTAATGTGTATCAATGAATTCCAAGATATACAATATTATGAAAAAAGTATTTCTTCTTATTTCTGGGATTAATCAATGAATAATAAAAGGTACATTTGCCTAATCCATAAACAGAAGCAATTTAGAAAAAAAATAGAGACTGATGATTTAAATATAAGCCTCAGTTGCTACAAATACGGTGCAATATGGGTTCTATTACTGAAAGTACCAAAACTGGTCTATAATATATATATTTCATGAAATTCACCTGTAGTATACTCATCTGCAATGATACCCAACTGCTGTCATCCATTTTCTTTGTCTATAATACAGGTGAGTGAAGCTAAGTGATAAGAGATTAGTCATGATAGAAAGGAGGAACTAGAATTAAAGTAAAAGAAAAAGCAAAAGCAAACCAAAACAACAACAAAATGATGTAAATGGTTCCTTTCTATAGCTTATAAATATTCTCCTCAGGTTAAAATTATTTTTAATACATTGCAAACAGGAGACAATTGTACAAATTCAATTGACAATTTCAATTGAAATGAAAGGATTCAAGGATTTTCATATCCCCTATGTGAAAAGCTGCTTTTCATTTTATTAACTTTTTAGTCAGCATCCTCATCTCTCACCCAAACCCTAACAGCTGATACTCTGAAGTAGAGCCTAATTTTTTTCTTTTTCCCAGGGTAACTCATCTCATGTTTTTGACTGCAACTGATTCCATATATGAACAAATAAATGATTTAATAGCCTTTAAATCATTTGACATGTTAAAAAAGATATCATGCAAATCAAAAGTATTATCACCTTTAAAGGCATTAAATCTCAGAAAAAAATAATTATGACTGGTTTTAAGAAATTTCCTTTACAGTATCTCTTATCACATAGAGTATATCTGCTTGAGGTGACAAAACTATCATTATTAAAAGACTGATGATTAATATGAAATATTGAAAGCATTTAAAAATTCACATATTTTATTAAAACCATTAGTGTTTTCATTGGAAACTTTTATGCTGCATAAGTTTGACTAAAGTGTGGAATTTAATGCCTTTAAATAACCAATTCACAAGCTAATTAATGTATTGGCATGTTCTCCCAGAATTTTCACTATGTTCTCTTCTCTGTGCTTGCATTTAATTCACCCTCCCAGAAAACTATGTGTTACCAATTACTCCTTGCATATCCCAACTGAAATACTATGGATAAGAAATTTTAGAAGATCTAAAATCCTATGCACATTGTTTTAAACATTCCCCAATATAGTTCTCTGAAAGAATATATAAAAAATAAATATCAATGTCAAATAAGTAAGCTTCCAAATAGGTTTCTTTCAACTGTCACATTGAATTAGACAGGGCATAAGACAGCTTAAATAACTGGGTTGAAACGTTTTAAATAGTTTTAACCCCGGTAAGCCAGTGAAGACATTGATTGCTGTACATTATTGAAACCTTTGATTCTCCAACCAAATAACAATCTATTTTTCTTATTCTTCCTAAACTTAATCTTATGGAGAGATTACAAAACAGGTATAAATAGTACACATTCTGTCAAGAATGCCTCTTTGTGCAAAAGGAAAAGTACTAGCTAGCACATCATTTTCAGAACAGTCTCATTTCTGGTCTGCTGGAGTCTCATAAAAAGAAAAAAAATAATAAAGAAGTGTTTTGTTTTTTAAAGAAAAGGAAAGAAAGGGAAAAAAAATACTAATGAAGCCCATCAAGAGAATGTATTTGACACCAGAGAATAAGAATTAAAAACTCAAAACTAATTATTATGCCTTCTTGTGTGAGCCCAGAAAAAAAGAAATACTTGAGGAACAGAGTATATAGACTACTTTTACAAGGAAAGCCTATGATTTTTTTTAAAGTACTAATTCAAAAATTGCTGTGATTTTAGCCCAATCTCAATTACAGTGCCATAAATTGATGCCCAGCATCATTATGCCATTTTCTTCCTTAAGTATACTATAGAAGCAACAATACTGATTAGAGGAGAATTTTTAAAATTACTATTTGCTACCTAGTATAGAGCAAATAGTCTTGACTGAAAATTTTATTTCATAAGGATAAATAAAACCTATTATATGTCCTGAAATCTTACACAAAAATAGAAAAAATACATTTACCATAATTTCATTTATTGCCATGATTTTCCCAACAGTTTTGAAAATTTACTGTATATGTGTATGTATATTATGTATATACGCACATAAACACACACACACACACACACACACACACACACACACACACACACACATATATATATATACGCTATAATTTGCCCTTGGTTTCCATTCTTACCGACCTTTCAGTACTGTAATATCTGGAAAGCAACATATTACAGACCTCAGACTTCTTCAAAACTAGAGTTACGGATTCAAATTAGATTCTGCAATGCGAGGCACTTGTTCAAGTTGTTGCAGATTAGTTGAGCACACTTAATCTTCCTGCTGCAGTTACTGCCAACTAGGAAGGTATCAGCCATGTAAGTATTTAGGGCTGCCCAAAATGTTCCAAAGTCTAGAGTCCAACTTTAATAGCATCTTGAGGCAGCTGAAGTAGATGTTCTTTGCATCCCAACCAATCACTAGCCATCAGCTTCATGAATGACAGACTAAGAAGCAGAAATAGTGTCTTCTCTGGATTAAAACTAAGGTTTTAATATATGCCTGACATCACTAATCCATTGGCAGCCACTTTACTTTTCTTCTCCAGACCTTCCAACAATTTGCAAGCATGAAATGCCTTCCATTAAGTTTTTTTTCTTTGGAAAAAAAGAATGTTTCCTGAACCATTATCCAGAATGATAACACAAAGACAGGAAAGTAAAATTCTCCCAAGATAGGCCATGGAAGACTGGATTCCCCCATTAATTTCATCTCAATACTATACTCCCCTCCTTACACCATGTGCTTGAAAAATATCTTTCTTCAGCAGAGACTGTTGAAATGAGAAGGAAGATTACTACTCTGAGCATGAACTCTACACACATATCAGTGATAAAAGCTTTGAATCCTCAGTGGAACAGGTGGAGTGTGGGGATTGAAGACATTAATTTTAAAGCTGAGAGCATTTCCATTTTTGCAGAGATAAAGACTTTAATTAATCGTTGAGCCTCTTTATTCTTTTGTTTTGGAAGTCATGAAATTACATGGATAATCCAGTTCTATGGAGACATGTCTTTCCTTGATTTGACAATTTTATAAACCCATGTGGATAAAGAATGCTGAAGCCCTGATTTCAGTGTCTTGGTAACAGATCCTTGACCCTGGCTGAAATATTCAGGAAGATTTATCATCCTGGCCATCAGTGTGGTTCCAGTGTCTATCCAATCAGAGCCCTTCCTCAAATTACAACCTCTGATACCTCTTTAATGGCAACAAAAGCTATAAAACCTACTCAAGTTTGACTCCCAGGGTTACCCTATACTCTCTATCTATGTGGAAAGACTAAGTTTGTGAATTAACCCATGCTAAGATTAGCAAAACCAAGAGTAGGAGAAAAAGAAGCAATCTTAAAAATGCTTTTTGAATCTCTGGGTCCAAGTATGATTGGAGGGAAACTGTAATGTATATTGTGCACAAATATGTAAACTTTCAATTTGTTTTTAGCTTAGTTTTAAACTAATACTTCTAATATTGAAACTCAATGAATCCTAATATAAATCCATTCATTAGGTGAAAATTCTGAAGCCACTTTAAACAAATGTCTTAGGACGTAAAACTAAGTGTTCTGCTTATTAATATATATGCATATGAGTTTTGCAGAATTTTATAGCCATTGTTGCTTCTCTAGGAAAGTTTGTTTTGTTTTGTTCTTCACTAGGGGTTTTATTTGTGTCTCTCCTCCCCTACCCAGGAAAACTGCCTGGGCTTAGAAAATTTGGGTATACCTCTTAGAAAGTTTTGCTCATATTGAAATTATGAGTAGACTCCAAAGAGTAGTCTGTGGGTAAAAAGTGGAACTCCATGTAGAGAGGACATGCAGGATAAGCAGTACCATATTGAAAGAAGCTGGTCTGTTCAAAATGACATTTTGGGGGCACCTGAGTGTCTCAGTTGGTTAAACATCTGACTCTTGATCAGCTCACATCAGGTTCTTAGGGTCCTGAGATAGAACTTTGTGTAGGGCTCTGCATTGGGTGTGGAGCCTGCTTAAGATCCTCTCTTTCCCTCCCCGTCTTCCTCTCCCTCCCCCACTCACATGTATGCTCTTTCTTTCTCTTATAAAATACAATAATTAAAATAAAATAAAATAAAATAAAATAAAAGCCAAATGTAATTTTGGGGAGAAAGAAATTCATCATGAAACCATCATAAATTAGCAATGTTGCTCTCAGAACAGCTACATTTAATAGAAATTGTATATTATATTATCAAACTATCTTAATTTCTCTAAATGGCTTACAAAATCTTATTGCATTTTAAGGCTTTGTATCAGCTATCACTGTAATTAAAATATGAGAGAGCTCCAGAAAGAAACCGAAATGCAACAAAACTATAAACATGAGAGATACCAAAATCCTCAGTAAGCATAACATGTATGTAATAAGCTCACAGGAAGAATAGAGACATTTCACTAGATTGATAATTCAGCTTGAGACTACAGATAATAATCAGAGTCTGCAGGTGGATCATTTTTTTACTCCTCTGAGTATCATAGAAATATTTTTGGAGAGGGATTTAGTAAAATGACTTCCAAAACTGAGAGAGAGAGAGAGAGAGAGAGAGAGAGAGAGAGAGAGACACCCCGCTACGTATCTACCAGATTGGTAAATTTAAAAATATTGACAACACCAAAATGCTAGCAAAGAGGAACAGAAATTGGATCACTCATACATTGCTGATGCAAATATAAAATTATATTGTCAATCTGATATATTTTTCAGGGTTTTTAAAAAAGATTTTATTTATTCATGAGAGGCACAGAAAGAGGCAGAGACATAGACAGAGGGAGAAGCAGGCTCCTTGCAGGGAGCCTGATGTGGGACTCCATCTCTGGACCTGAGCCAAAGGCAGATGTTCAACCGCCAAGCTACCCAGGCATCCCTCTTTTGCAGTTTGTTATAAAACTAAACATGCAACTATCATAGGACTCAGTAATTGTACTCTTGAGAGCATTATTTCACAGAGAATTTGTGTTCACACAAAAACCTGTATATAAATAGCTTTACTTATAATATCCTCAAACTGGAATCAACCCATATATCTTTAAATATGATAATGGTTAAACTACAGTACATCCATACCAGGGAATACTACTTAACAATAGAGAGAAACAGGGGGATCCCTGGGTGGTTCAACTATTTGGTGCTTGCCTTTGGCCCAGGGAGTGATACTGGAGCCCCAGGATCGAGTCCCACGTTGGGCTCCCTGTGTGGGGACTGCTTCTCCCTCTGCCTGTGTCTCTGCCTCTCTCTGTGTCTCTCATGAATAAATAAATAAAATCTTTAAAAAATATAGAGAGAGAAACAGGCTTGATAATATGCAACAACTTGGATAAACCTCCAGAGACTTATGCTGAGTGAAAAATGCTATTATCTTTTTTTTAAGATTTATTTATTTATGAGAGATACAGACTGAGAGATAGAGGCAGAGACATAGGCAGAGGCAAAAGCAGGCTCCTTCGCAGGGAGCCCGATGTGGGACTTGATCCCGGACTCTGGGATCACGACCTGAGCCAAAGGCAGGCACCCAACTGCTGAGCTACCCAGGCATCCCAGAAAAATGATACTCTCAAAGTTTCCATACAATATGATTCCACTCATAGCATTTTTGAATTGACAAATATTAAAAATGTAGGATAGATTAGTAGTTAACAGGATAGGGGACCAGGTGAGGGTTAAGGGACTATAGGGAGATGGATGTGGTTACAAAAGGGTGTTGAGTGTTGAAACTACCTACTATCTTGATATATAACTTATACAGAGTAACAGATCCTTTAAAGTTGTATAAAACTTAACATACACACTCAAGGGACAAAAATAAGAGAAATTTTAAATAAGATGGGTGGAATGATTCAGTGTCAATATTCTGGTTTTGATACTATACTACAGTTTTGCAAAAGGTTACCACTAGGAAAAACTAAGCAAAATGTACAAGAATCTAAATGATATCCTAAAACTATATGTGAATCTGCCATTATCTCAATTATCAGTTTAAAAAAAAAACACTTTCTGGATCTTTAATGAAAAAAAAACCAAATAGGAGCATGTGTTTGTCATGTAGGCAGTAACAGGAATGTAACTTCATTGTAAAATTATAGGCAGCTAAATACTAGAGACACATTTGTAAGCCATTTTTAATCCTTTCTGGAACAAAGTAGCTTCTGACTTGAATGGAGCAGCTTGTAACTTTACCAAATATATAATACATTTTATTAAATATCATATGATGTGTTTGAGTTTATTTACTTTTTTCCCCTGAAATTCTATTTTTCAGGCACATTCTTTAAAAGAGGCCTATTTCATAACTAATAAATCAGAAGGATAACTTGATTCTTTAAGTTTTCACACATAAATCAATCACATTATCAGAAAAACAAGCTAAATAACTATTTTATTTGAAAAATCCCCTTAATTGATACAGTAAAACAACAATAACATATGCTACCTACTCAGTATATGTTTATATTCAGAATGTTAAAATATTGGTAAAGTTTGGAGAACTCTTTTTTGAACACTTTAAATTATCCAAGTATACTTTTCTCTTAAGTTTTACTCATAGAACAGAACAGGGAGCAAAAGAAAAAAAAGAAAAACAACCTTTTCTATTCTTATTGGATTTCTTTTAATCTACTTTTTAATTTTTTTCTCACTTTTTGACTAACATTTTATTTTTTTTTTTAAATATTTTTTTGAATTTTTATTTATTTATGATAGGCACACAGTGAGAGAGAGAGAGGCAGAGACACAGGCAGAGGGAGAAGCAGGCTCCATGCACCGGGAGCCCGATGTGGGACTCGATCCCGGGTCTCCAGGATCGCGCCCCAGGCCAAAGGCAGGCGCCAAACCGCTGCGCCACCCAGGGATCCCTTGACTAACATTTTAAAATTGAAACAATTTAAAATATATATTGTACTTTATCTTTTCTTAAATAATATAAATTGCACTTTCACCTTCTCCATTTACCCCTCTCTGATCATTTCAATTAAAAGCAATCCTTTGGGGATCCCTGGGTGGCGCAGCAGTTTGGCGCCTGCCTTTGGCCCAGGGCGCAATCCTGGAGATCCAGGATCGAATCCCACGTTGGGCTCCCGGTGCATGGAGCCTGCTGCTTCTGTCTCTGCCTCTCTCTCTCTCTCTCTCTCTCTCTCTGTGTGTGTGTGTGTGACTATCATAAATAAATGAAAATAAAAAAAAAATTTTAAAAAGCAATCCTTGTGGGTAGCCCCCGTGGCGCAGCGGTTTAGCGCCGCCTGTAGCCCAGGGCGTGATCCTGGAGACCCTGGATTGAGTCCCTGACGTGGCTCTCTGCATGGAGCCTGCTTCTCCCTCTGCCTGTGTCTCTGCCTCTCTCTCTCTGTCTCTATGAGTAAATAAATAAAATCTTAAAAAAAAAAAGAAATACTTTAAAAAAAAATAAAAGCAATCCTTTACTTAGAAGCTTTCTAGTTTGTATCACTAAATATCTTGTTTGATATTTAAAATTAAACTTAATTTACCATCAATATTACATACAGTGTCTGCCTGTTGGACAGGAATTAGGTCTAATTATTTTTTTGGTTTCTTTAATTCTCCAATTTATCCAATGATTTATAATCAATAGGAGTTCACTAAATAAATGTTAATTGATATTGTACCCAAATTTACCATTTTTAGATATAAGAAATAAAAATATAATTTACCATATACAGATATAAGAAATAAAAATAGTTCAAATGACATTTGACAAAGGGTTAGTATCCAAAATACATAAAGAATTTATACAATCAACACAAAAAAACAAATAATCCAATTAAAAAATGGGCAGAAGACATGAAAAGATATTTCTCCAAAGACATCTATATGGCCAACAGACACATGAAAAAATGCTCAGCATCAGTGATCATCAGGGAAATACAAATGAAAACCATAACGAGATACCACCACATACCTGTCAGAATAGCTAAAATCAAAAATGCAAGAAAAAGCAGATGTTGGAGAGGACATGGAGGAAAAGGAACCCTCTTGCAGTGTTGGTGGGAATGCAAACTGGGGCAGCCAGTATGGAAGGCAGTATGGAAGTTTCTCAAAAAATTAAAAAAAGAATTAACATATAATCTAGTAATTCCACTGCCAAGTATTTACCCAAAGAATACAAAAACACTACTCAAGAAGATATATGTATCCCTATGTTTACTGCAGCATTATTTACAAGTAAAATTATGGGATGTCCATTGATATATGAACGGTAAAGAAAAATTTATATATATATATATATATATATATATATATATATATACATATTTTGCCATAACAAATGAAATCTTGCCATTGCAACCACATGAATAGACCTAGAGAGTATAATGCTAAATGAAGTCAGAAAGATATATACTCTATGATTTCACTCATATGTGGAATTTAAGAAATAAAGAAAAAAGACAAACCAAACAAAAAAGCCTCTTAACTGTAGAGGATAAACTGATAGTTATCAGAGATGGAATTTTAGTTGAATATTTGTAGAGGGGGAAAATCTACCATTTAAGATGAGAAATCTGTGTGTGTGTGTGTGTATACATACACACTTATCAATATGTATATATATTTATACACAGATACATTATTGCCTTTAATATAGACACACACACATATATTCATCTCAAGAGATATCAGGGGTTGAAGTCTAAGACAACATGCTTCATTGGAAATCTGAAAATTTGAAGAATTTAGAGAAGGACAGAAGAAGAGAAAAAGGAAGCAATTATCCATTCTTTTGGAATTATTAATGCTTTCTAGAAAGATCTTGATCATTTTTTGTTTCCCACAGATCTGATTCCATGGTATTCTTTTGACTTTTTAAAGCCTTCCCCTGAACTGTCAGACATATCCATTTCCTTTTTAAAATCTATTTTTAATATTCACTTTTATTTAATCATGTCACTTTCTCCTTTTTAATCCTGCAGTCCTTTCAAAGGGTCCATAACCCACAACAATATAAAACAGAGTGAATGCCAGATAAGTCCCTCCTGGATAAATCACCTATTTTCATACGTTTATTAACTTGTCTGCTTTATTAGATCAAATCAATATCTATGAAATGTTTCCCACTTATGACCCTCAATAAATGTTTAGTTTGATCATTCCTGCCACTAATTTTAATTAAAGGAAGGGGCTTTGTAAGTACTGTTTGCAAAATGTTTTGAAACGCCCAGAAGATAGTTGTATAAAATGCATCACACAGATTAGTATTTATTATTTGTTTAAAAATTTATATAGTAGCTATGACTTTAGAACATAGACACTTTGACAAGGATACTACTTTCACATTAGAATAGAATGGATGAGAAGAAAGAGTATCATCCTATTTACTAGGTTAGCCCATGCCAACAGATAAGAAATTCTATGGAACCAGGTAAATGTGATGTAGAATAGGACTTGGAATTTACTTTTAATAGGAACATCCTAGTCCATTATCCTCCAGATTTTTTCACTAATCTGTACTATAGCTCCTCTAATATTTGTTTCACTTAGAGTCAAAGGCATCCATTCACTTTGATCTGACTCATGACACCTCTGCCACCACTTCCTTGGTCTATTACTCTGGTATTAGGTTCCCTTCGAACTCATGCCTAGATGCCCTCTCTATGACATGTGTATTCTATTCCCCTTTTATCCTTTCACATAAGCACTACGGTCTTTTTCATGCATAATTCTTGGATGGAAGATTTATTTACACTTAAAATATATGATAGTTTGAGAAATGAAGTTTTGTTCCATTTGATAATTGTACACATAGAAATTTCAGTGATTAACAAATATTTTCTGTAGGTTTTCTAAAGACTATTCTAAGAAAAGTAATATACTCCAAGAATAGATAAGTATTTTCTTTCTACTGTAGGAATAGAACTCCAAGATGACAAGAATAAGTTCAGCACAGTAATTCCATTTTATACCAATAATTTCTTTTCTTTTCTTTTTTTTTCTTTTTTTTTTTCTTTTCTTTTTTTTTTTTTTTATGATAGTCACACAGAGAGAGAGAGAGAGAGAGAGAGAGAGAGAGGCAGAGACACAGGCAGAGGGAGAAGCAGGCTCCATGCACCAGGAGCCCGATGTGGGATTCGATCCCGGGTCTCCAGGATCGCGCCCTGGGCCAAAGACAGGCGCTAAACCGCTGCGCCACCCAGGGATCCCCTTTTCTTTTTTTTTTAATTTTATTTATTTATTTATGATAGTCACAGAGAGAGAGAGAGGCAGAGACACAGGCAGAGGGAGAAGCAGGCTCCATGCACCGGGAGCCCGACGTGGGATTCGATCCCGGGTCTCCAGGATCGCGCCCTAGGCCAAAGGCAGGCGCCAAACCGCTGCGCCACCCAGGGATCCCTATAACAATAATTTCATCATAAATAATGAGCTCCATAAAATGTACTTTTCTTTTTCATATGTGCTTTATGACTTTTTAAAAAGTTTATGGAACGCTAAGTTATTTTCCTGGGACCGGTACAGCAATCTCAGGGCTTCTAATAAACGTGATTTTTACTCTTAAAGTCCCTTCAGTGACATGATCAAATGTCAAGAAAGCCTCAATGCAGGACGCCTGGGTGGCTGAGCAGTTGTGTGCCTGCCTTCGGCTCAGGTCGTGATCCCGGGATCTGGGATTGAGTCCCATATTGGGATCCCTGCGAGGAGGCTGCTACTCCCTCTGCCTGTGTCTCTGCCTCTGTCTGTCTCAGTCTGTGTCTCTCATGAGTAAATAAATCTTTAAAAAAAAAAAAAAGAAAAAGAAAGCCTCAATGCTTTCTCAGAATCCAAATATTTTGATATGATTTATATATCCTCAAATGTTTATGCAGCATACAAAAATAAATTAACTCCATTGGTCCTACTTTCTGATGGATATGGATTATTTAACCTACCCTGTATTATAACATTTTAACAAGCTTGAACAATGTGTTTTTTGTATTTTGGAGGGTTTTCTGCCAAAGGCATCCTATTCTTACCTGATCACTGGCCCATATTCTTTAGAGTATCATATAATTCAAAAATATTCTGGTGATTTATCTTATGTCAATGGAACATATTTATGTAGTTTGTTGAAGATAATCATATCCTAATACACAACATACTTCTGTCATATAGAAAGTCATCTTAATTTATATTTAGGATTATAAAGCCCATAGGCAAAAGTTTCTTTTAAAAGGCCCTATTTAGGGGCAGCCCCGGTGGCTTAGTGGTTTAGCACCGCCGTCAGCCCGGGGTGTGATCCTGGAAATCCGGGACTGAGTCCCACGTCGGGCTCCCTGCATGGAGCTTACTTCTCTCTCTCTCTCTCTCTCTCTCTCTCTCATGAATAAATAAATAAATTTTTTAAGGCCCTATTTAATCAAAATAGATTCCATCTCAGAAACTTGGAGGGAAGAAAAAGATACTTAGAGTAACATATTTGCTAATGGTTGAAGAATTAAACAACTATTTCAGATGGTGATGTAAAAATTATCTGAATAGGTGAATGTTTTCTATTTCATGTTCCATTGAAGACTATCATTTGTCCTTACCATGTTGAAAATTTATGTAATTTCTCTCCAAAATATAATCATATATGGTCAATTTTAAACTAATTCCGTCAATGAGATTACTAATAAAACAATTCCTTCAAAGTAAATTCATTTAAGAAATATCAACTAAGCATTTTATACCAATTCTGTTTATGGTTTTGAAAATAACTATTATTGCCTTTAATTTTGATAAAGACTAAGAGTAATGGGTGAGTATACATCAATCTATATCGCAGCATAATTTTAAGATAATTCTGATGTCAAAAGGGACAGATCAACATCTCAAATTATAGCTGCAGGGGATCCCTGGGTGGCGCAGCGGTTTGGCGCCTGCCTTTGGCCCAGGGTGCGATCCTGGAGACCTGGGATCGAATCCCACGTCAGGCTCCTGGTGCATGGAGCCTGCTTCTCCCTCTGCCTGTGTCTCTGCCTCTCTCTATCTCTCTCTCTGTGTGACTATCATAAATAAAAAAATAAAAATTAAAAAAAATTATAGCTGCAAAGATACAGTAATTTTAATTCTTTGTCTTAGCCCTAGCATATACAGAAAATGGATATACCTTTCGCTACTGGGGTGGACGCGAAAGGCCATATGAAGAAATTCAATCAGCCTTGGACTAACCAAAGTAAAAGTCCATGATTTATCAACAGTTGACTTCAAGTTGAACTATCATTAACACTTTAAATAAACCTTTTAAAAAATAGTATTTTCATATCAGAAATTTACATTCATTTTTATTACCACTTCAGGAAAATGAAAGTGACTAAGTGAATGTAATTTATATCTTCAACTTTTCATTAACAGAAGCCTCTATCATCATGAAATAGCTGTTATAAAAAATTAAGCAATCAACTCATATGGATAATATGAATGATAACATCTATCTTGTAATAGGTGATAAAAATTATTGAAGAATGAAGTCAATGATTCTTTATATCTATCATCTATCATCTATCTATCTATCATCTATCTATCTATCTATGAAAGAGAAAGAGACAGACAGAGAGATAGGAGAGACAGAGTGGAAGCAGGGAGAAGGGCAGAGGGAGAGGGAGAGAGAACATCTCAAGCTTACTCCCTTCTGAGTGTAGTGGGGCTCAATCTCACAACTCTGAGATTGTGCCCTGAGTCAAAATCAAGAGTCACTCAACCAACGGAGCCACCCAGGAGCCCAAAAATCAATGATTCTTAAAACAGCAATTTGCAGGTTTCTCAAATTGTTTAATCTAGGATGGTTTTTAATTTAATTTGTGTTTGCCTCCCTACAAAAATGTGATAGCGATGAAATTGAACCCACACATAACATCATGTAGGTAAAGATTAGAATTGGACTATGTGATTTGAAGAACTCTATTCCTTTTACAAACAGTTGAGAAAATAATCATATTTGCACCCCATGAATTCTGCATTCTAATCCATTTGTGCTCACATATATTGAATATTTACCTCTGCCCTTTTGTCATTATCTGACACATAGTTCAGTAACAATCTCCTTGAACCCAAGAAACTAAAGCAGTCAAAACACCCATACATTTTAAAGAATTCTTTTTTTTTTTCATTTTAAAGAATTCTAATTGAATAACACCCTGAGCCTTTTATCAAGAGTTTATCAGCCACACTGTCAATAACTGTACTTGTTCTGTTTACCAGTTTCTGCACTTCAGAATGAAAGACACTTCTTTGTGCTAAAGTGAGTTAGGGATTATATTCTGTAAGAACCACTATGGGTGATGGACGTCTAAGTGATCTCCTGCTGCTGGCCTTGGACCATGAAGCAGCTGAGAATACTAATAGCAGCAGAGCAAGAACAGTTTTTGCTAGCTTAAGATCATGCCAGTCTCTATTGATGTAAACAGGGATTTGACGGATGCAATGATCTCTCTGCTCTCCACAAATAGCACACAAAACTTATTTTAAATTGTTTATCCTCTTGATTTTCATCTGAAATGCAGGATGGACTGTGACTAAAATGATGATAATATTGGAATATGATTCTGAAGCACACAATTAAACCAACACACAGCTTCTTTTCTCATGGTGTCTTTTTGCTTTCTGTCAGTTACTATCCCCACAGAATTTACTGGAAGCAAAATGAAATTTTAAAAGAGACAAATGAAAAGAAGAAAAAAATGATGCTCAGAGAAGACCTCCTGCTTCAAATCAGGGACGAAGGAAGAATATAGCAGTTTGGGCTGTTGAAGCAGCATTTAGGGCCCGGGTATAACTGCTGATTTTCACACCATATTCTATCAGTATGTACATGCGTGGGATATGCAGTACCTTGCAGCTAGTGACTCTCCTACAGAGAAAAACTGTTTTCCGATTCTCTTTTCTGTGGAGCCTTCCTCTACAGAATTCACAAAATTCACTCCTGTTTTCCAGACTCACCGTTTCTTTCTCTTGTGCTTTGCTATGGAATAATGGTTATATATGATTTGCCCAGGAAATGGCACCCCTGGAATAAATTGTTGTAACAGTAAGTAATGTAAAGAGTTGATTTGCAGATTTCCCTGTGTCAAATATTCATTTCATATCATTATCAGAGTATTTCTTCCAGGATCAGAAGAATTGAGGCCTAAAATTACTAGAGACTGAAGCGGTGAGACTTGTAAAGAAGGGTAAGAACCAAGCAATAAAACAATTAGCATTTCTTACCAATGCCTTCATATCTGTTTGATTACCCAAGTTGGCACTGGCTGAATACTCATTGGGCAAATGCCAAATACCAGGGATATAGGTTATTAGAGACAAAGCATGAGGCACAAAAAAATTTATAAATCAGATTTACCTCAGTGAAAGCTAAAGCAAAGAATTGCTGCTTTCCTTGTATGTCCCTTTACAAGAGCAATCTCACAGAAATTCTTTCGGAAGTCATTCTCTACCATGTTTCCCTTCTTCATGATCCATCACCTACTCAATGTTATCTTCACTGTTCTCAAAGCCAAGGCTTTTTCCCTCTAACTCCTGAGCTCTTTCCTTCCCAGGTATATGCTGGATCTTGATTTTCAACCTATCTAGTATAAAAGCCTCACTTCCAGTAGTCTTCCATCAGGTTCAACAGATTGAGCCATTTAAACTAAGTTATCTATGATAGATAATCCTTCCCAGGAACAAAAATCCTACCTCAAAATGATAAAAAAATCAAAGCACTATATATTGAGGCACTATATTCTCTTTTACACTCTTCAAATATTACCACATCCTAAAGGACGTGTATTATTCTCTTACTTGAAATAGCACTCTCAAGAGCACTCTCTTAAAAGCAGCTTATGGAAACAACACGCATCCCAAAGAGACGAGGACAATTCTCCTGGGACCCATATTGTACTCCCTTAAGGACTGACTACAGCATTTCATCTCTGGTGGTAAAATGTGGTACGTGGTAACAGGATTACACACATTGGCTGAAGTTGGATTTTCTTTCTAGCATAAGGCAAGATATCAGAAAATTTGCCTAAAAGAATGAACAGTACTAATTCAAACAACTGCTTTTGTTTCATTATATATATATTTTTCAGAATCTTCTTTGTGGTTATCTCTAGCAAATGTTATTTTTATAATAATGCTAAGACATCTAGACCATCGACCTATAGATGGACCTTCTAAAGGCCACTTTACTTCACACGTAACCCTGATTTACTAGCATAATGTTAGATGTGGTGCACAGATGACCGCAACTTCTTTTTTTTTTTTTTGACCGCAACTTCTTCATGCCACCTCTATTCACTGCACCAGAGACTTCTTAAATATCACTGAGACAAATGCCCATTATTACAAAAATCAGCTTGGTACTTGTCACGAAAATGTTCCCCCTCACCCTACGCCACCATTGCAAATGATACCAATACAGTTTTAACAATGAGTATATGCATTTGTCAGACTTTGACTTATTTCTCTTAACATAATACTCCCTAGCTCCATACACGTCTCCGCAAATGCCAAAATTTCTTTTGATGGCTGAATCATAGTCCATTGTGTATCCATACAATCTCTTCTTTACCCACTCATCAGTCAGTGGGCATTTCAGCTCTTTCCATAGTCTATTATTAATAATGTTGCTATAAGCACCAGATGCATGTGCCCTTTTGAATCAGTATTTTTGTATCTTTTGGGTAAATATCCAATAATGCAATTACTGGGCTGTAGGGTAGCTCTATTTTTAACTTTTTGAGGAACCTCCATGCTGTTTTTGCAAGTAGCTACACCAGTTTGCATTCCTACCAATAGTGTAAGAGGGTTCCCCTTTCTCCATATCCTCACCAAAATCTGTTGTTTCCTGTGTTGTTAATGTTAGCCATTCTGACAGGTGTGAGGTGGTGTCTCATTATGGTTTTGAAATGTATTTCCTTTTTTTTTTTTTTTTTTTTAAAAACATGAATGTCCTTGATTTAACTGTGGCTGCAGAGAAGTAATGTTTTATTTTTTTTAATTTTTTTTTTTATTTATTTATGATAGTCACAGAGAGAGAGAGAGGCAGAGATACAGGCAGAGGGAGAAGCAGGCTCCATGCACCGGGAGCCCGATGTGGGATTCGATCCCGGGTCTCCAGGATCGCGCCCTGGGCCAAAGGCAGGCGCCAAACCGCTGCGCCACCCAGGGATCCCCTGAAATGTATTTCCTAATGATGAGTGATGTTGAACATCTTTCCATGTGTCTATTAGCCATTTGGATGTCTTCTTTGGAAAAATGTCTATTCATGTCCTCTGCCTATTTCTTAATTGGATTATTTCCTTTTTGGGTGTTGTGTTTGATAAGTTCTTTATAGATTCTGGATACTAACCCTTTATCAAATATGCCATTTGCAAATCTCCCATTCCATAAGTTGCCTTTTAGATTTGTTGTTTCCTTTGCTGTGCAGAAGCTTTTTGTCTTGATTAAGTCCCAATAGTTCATTTTTGCTTTTGTTCCCCTTGCCTCCAGAGACATGTCTAATAAGAAGTTGCTATGGCCAATGTCAAAGAGGTTGCCGTCTGCATTTTCCTCTAGTATTTTGATTGCTTCCTTTCTCACATTTAGGTCTTTAATCTATTTCGAGTTTGTGTTTGATGTAAGAAAGTGGTCCAGTTTCATTCTTCTGCGTGTGGCTGTCCAGTTTTCCCAACATAATTTTTTCAAGTGATTGTATTTTTTCCATCGGATATTCTTTCCTGCTTTTTCAAAGATTGTTCGTTATATATTATTGTATGCCTGCTTTCTGTTCTGTTCCATTGATCTGTGTGTCTGTTTTTGTGGCAGTACCTTACTGTTTTGATCACTACAGCTTGGTAACAGAGCTTGAAGTCCAGAATTGTGGTGCCTCCAGATCTGTTTTTCTTTTCTTTTTCAAGGTGGCTTTGGCTTTTAGGGTTTTGTGGTTCCATACATATTGGTATTTTGATAGGAATTACATTTAATGTGTAGATTGCTTTGGGTAGGACAGACGTTTAACAATATTTATTCTTCCAGTTCATGAGCATGGAATGTCTTTCCATTTCTTTACATCCTCTTTAATCTCTCTCATAAGTGTTCTATAGTTTTCAGAGTACAGATGTTTTCTCTCTTTGATTAGGTTTATTACTAGGTATTTTGTGGTTGTTGATGCAATTGTAAATGGGATTGGTTCCTTGATTTCTCTCCTGCTGCTTTATTATTGGTCTATAGAAATGCAACAGACGGGACACCTGGATGGCTCAGTCCTTTAATCATCTGCCTTTGTCTCAGGGTCCTGCATCAGTCTCCCTGATTAGTGAGGCATCTGCTTCTCCCTCTCTCCCTGCAGCTACCCCTGCTTGTGTTCTTGTGTGCTCTGTCAAATAAATAAATACAATCTTAAAAAAAAACAAAACACAATAGATTTCTGTACATTGGTTTTATATCCTGGGACTTTGCTGGATCGTGTATCAACTCTAATAATGTTTTATTTCACTCATGTGGAATTTAAGAAACAAAACAGATGAACATAGGGGAAGGAATAAAAGAGAGAGGGAAGCAAAGTATAAGACTCTTTTTCAAAAATTTTTAATTTAAATTCAATTCAGTTAACATATAGTTTATTATTAATTTCAGGGACAGAATTTAGTGATTCATCAGTTGTATAAAACACCCCCCCCCCCGTGCTCATTACATCACATGTCTTCCTTAATGCCCATCACCCAATTATCCCATCTCCTTACCCCCCACCCTCAGAAATCCTCAATTTGTTCCCTATACTTAAGAGTCTCTTATGGTTTGCTTTCCTCTCTGTTTTTACCTTATTTTATTTTTCCTTCTCTTCTATGCTTATCTGTTTTGTTTCTTAAATCCTACATGTGTGAAATTGTATGGTATTTATCTTTTTCTGACTTATTTCACTTAGCATAATACCCTCTACTTACCTCCATGTTACTGCAAATGGCAAGATTTCATTCTTTTTTTATAGCTGAGTAATATTCCATGACATAGAATGATTGATCTATCAATCTATCTCACATCTTCTTTATCCATCATCTGTAGATGAACATTTGGCTCCTTCTATCCTTTGGCTATTGTGGACATTGATGCTATAAAAATTGGGGTGCATGTGCCCCTTTGAATCACCTGTTTTGTATCCTTTGGATAAATACCTAGTAGTACAATTGCTGGGCCACAGGATAGCTCTACTTGTAACTTCTTGAGGAACCTCAGTACTGTTTTCAAGAGTAGCTGCACCAGTTTGCATTCCCACCACAGTGTGAGAGGATTCCTCTTCCTAAGAGATTCTTGACTATAGAGAGCAAAATAAGGGTTGATGGAGGGAGGTGGACAGGGGATAGGCTAAATGAGTGATGGGTATTAAGGAGGGCACTTGTGATGAGCACTGTGTATTGTATGTAAGCGATGAATCACTAAATTCTACATCTAAAACCAATTTTACCAAATATGTTAACTAACTAGAATTTAAGGAAAAACTTGAAATAAAAAAAATAACCAGAAGCACAATACCTCACATTTCCATAATGCTTTAGAGTTTTCAAAGAGATTACATATTTATTATCTTATTTGATCCTCACAAGTCCATGGCATTTATAGACTTTAAAACTGAATATATAAAGGTTGATGGATTATACAATGGCATAAGTATTTTAACACTGGAATATTTTAAGCTTGAAAAATGCACCTTTGGGTTTTACTTTAGCATTTTATTGCATTTCTTATCATCTCTTAGTATGTTAAGAGAGATATAAATATATAAATTTAAGGCAATAAAACAAAACTAGATCTAGAACCCAAATTTTCCAATTCCTTATTCATATTCATAGGCTGCTCTCAGCACTTCATGCCAAGATACTCCAACTCTGAATTAAAACAAACAATCCCTAGCATCAGTTCAGTATCCAAAGCTGTCAATATTGCCACTCTTTGATATGCAAGACAAAAGGTATCAATGACTGTGGATTTAGACATGTGGCCTCTTGAATTATCATACAGTATTCATGGAGCTCTCACAGCATTCAGTGGCATGATTTTAAGCCCTATTGGAAAGTGTACTTTTCCCTCCTAGGAAGATTCTATAACATTAAGTGACCAGTAGATAGCTATTTCCATTCTTTATTAACATAGAATCTGTAATGGAAATAGAAGACTGTTAAGGGTAAAATCAAAATCAGATAATGAAGAAAACATATTTATTCCACTAAGTATATTTCTCAAATTAGAGTCCTTTTTCATTAAATAATCTGTGCCAATGAAAAAAACTGTTAAGTTTTTCCTATAATCTAACATTGCTTTCTTTTCCTCAAATATTTTTTAATTTACGTTTTGGGGAGAGGGAGAGAGAGAGAGAGTAGAGGGAGAAAGAGAGAGGAAAAAAAATCTCAAGCTGACTCCCCACTGAACGTAGAGACCATCAAAGGGCTTCATGTAGGGTTCTATTTCATGATCCCTGGGATCATAACCTGAGCTGAAACTGAGTCAGACTCAGTTATTAATGACATATAATATTTGCACAGATTTTATTTTTTTTTATTTATTTTTTAAAAGATTTTATTTATTTACTAATGGTTGACATAGAGAGAGAGAGAGAGAGAGAGAGAGAGAGAGACAGAGACACAGCAGAGGGAGAAGCAGGCTCCATGCCAGGAGCCTGACACGTGACTCCAGGATCACGCTCTGGGCCAAAGGCAGGCACTGAACCACTGAGCCACCCAGGAATCCCCCCAGATTTTATTTTTTAAATGGTGGATGTGCACATATATGATTTCCTCATATTTTGATATCATTATTCTACTATCTCTAGCACATATAATACATTGTAAGAAATTTGCTTAGATTCAACCATTCTTCCATTATAAAATATATCTTCAGTGTGTCCTTATCAGTGCTACTTTGGTTGAAAAAAATAGAAAACAATTTGAGTTAGCCTTTGTGAATATATACACAAAACAAAGGGATTACCTTAGGTAAAAGGAGAGACACTCTACTGAAAAGAGATGATGGAAAGTAAAAATAGGGCTAGATGTGGTTACTTTTTAAAGTAAGAGGCAGACAGTTAAGAGTGTTGATACTGCTGTGGCTCTTATCTCAACAGGGAATTCTTGATTGGTAAGACAGAGCATAAAAGCTCTGGGCCTCTGTTTCTCTGCTTGGAATGTTAGAGATATGAAATGCAAAAATTTTCAAAAGATCCCCTCTTTTAGAGAAATAAAAGTGTGACTTTGCCATTGTAGATGGTAATATGCCAAGCTTGATTATCTCCCTCTTTCTTTTGAGTCATCAATTTTTCTCTTCTGAATGACTCCATTAGGATAGAACATGCTATTTTATATTCATTTAAACACACACACACACACACACACACACACACACACACACAAACAACAACAAAAAATTTTCCACATGCCCTTCTAGCCACTATGATTGACTGACTGATTTATCAAAAGTTGTCCAAATAGTTGTTTCTCCTTGCTGCCTGTACTCTTGGTTCGCATTCTCTCTAGTTGAGATTTTTTCCAGACCCTTGCCCCTAATTGATTTTATCAAATCTCAGATGACTGCCATGTTGTCAAATCCAATAGTCACTCCTGAATCTTTATCTCTATCAACCATGACACTTGATCACTCAGTCATGAGCTATCTTCTTCACTTGACTACGTGAGATTTCATATATCTGTTTGGCCCTCAGCCTCTCTGATCAAGTTTCTGACCAAAATGTCATTTCTGAATCTTTCTAATTTATCTAAACTCTGAATGTTGAATTAACTTGGGGTTAGACTATACACTTTTTCATTATACTTACTCCTCAAGTGATCTTAGTCTCATGGCTTTATTTATTTAATTTTAATATTTAATATATCTTTAGACAACTTTCCAAATATATGTTTGCAAAAATGACCTCCTTCCTTAACTACAGACTTAAGTATCCAAATCCCCACTCAAAATCTCCCTATGGATATCTACTTAATAAGTCAGACTTAACTGACTTTGAAACATCCTAAATGTTAGTCTTAAAACTTGTGTACTTTGATGAAAGCAATTCTCTCATCCAGTTGTTCAAGATACCTGTAGAATTATCTATGACTTCTGTTTATTGTTCACACTTTAAATTTAATTTATTACCTAAATCTTGCTGGCAAAACTCAAAAGAAATGCCAAACACAACCACTTCTCATCACCTTTGGCCTTTTACCAGGAACCATTATGTCTTGCCCGAGCTGCTGAAATAATCTATTATTTCCCTAGTTCCAGTTGTTCCTCTTTCTAAAATTTTTTCTAGACAATAGTCAGAATGTTCCTTTGAAAGCATAGGCCATTTATAGTCATTCATTTGGTGAAATGCTCTGATGATTTTTCCATACAACTCAAAAAAGCAAAATAGAACAAAAATCCAGACTCCACTCCTCCCAAAACACCAGAACTCTTAGCATGGCATTACAGAGTCCTATAGATCCAACCCTCATCCCCACCTCACTTCTCTCAATACTCATTTCTGACCACTATTTCATAGTTCATACCACTCTGCTTTCATTGGTTTCCACATGGTTCCTTATTATCTTAGGACCTTTGCAAGTGCTGTCACTTCTATTAAACAATTCATCACTCAGAGATCAGCATGACTCATTTCCACATTCATTCCAAGTCTCTGTTCAAATGTCAGTTTACAGAGACTGTCCCTGAAAACTATATATAAAATATCACACAACTCCAAACTCTGTCTACCCTATTAGTCATGATTTGTTTTCCATAATATATGATTACCTGGAATCATTTGTTTACATGTCTTATCCTCTAAAATGCAAGTTGCACCAAGTCACAAATTTTTTTCAACTGCAGTATCTCTGGTGTCCCAGAACAATGCCTTTGTACACAATAATAAAACAGTAACATAGAAAACCAGAAATAAATCCTTGTGAAATGCACCAAGGAATGAATATTGCATTTATCTGGGCTATCAGCTATAAGTTCAATGAACTTTGAGCAATGAGTGAGGAGAGTCATTGGGCAATGAGTAAGGAGACTTTCATAAAAATATGAAGAAGCCATTTCACTACGGAAGCAAAGATGATATTTTTTAAAAATAGGATTTTAGTACATCTTTGAAATCATTTGAATTACACTTCCTATATTGTTGAATATTTAAATTGTTTATAGCTTTTTTGTTACTATACTTTGCTGTAGTGTAAATGTGCAAATAGATGTTCATAATCCTCTCAACCATTTAATTCTATAAATTCTAAGAAGTGAATTATTAGTCAAGAATTTGAACATTTTAAAGACTTGACAAATACTACCAAACACCCACCAAGAAATATATATTAATTTTTCTCCCATGAAAATAATATTAAAATGCAAATCTCATCCATCCTGGGACAACTCATTGCACTACCCATGAAAATAAATGCAAAAACAAAAGGACTTTATAAGAGGTAACAAACTCACTTTCTCCCTCATTTCCCAGTGTTAATGATATTGGACAGGTTTTATTTTTGGATATTATTGTGTATTTTGTGATTTCCCTTCATCACTGCTCATTTTATTCTAAAGAGTTGTGCATCATCTTCCCTACATTTATTTTGGAAACATTGCAAATATTTTTGCAAACATTCTTTCCAAGTTTACCATTTGAATTTTGTTTAAGTGTTGACATTTATGTGATCAAGTGTGGCCATATTTTCTTATAATTATTTTATCTATTTAACCATGTAATAATTAGCAGCCTTTCTCCATTCTGAGAAATTATTATATAATTATATAATTCTGAAAGAATTATTTTTGGAGTATATCATAAAGTTAATCTCATTTTATTTTTCTTCAAATGGTTACCCAATTGCTAGAAAATAAGTTACCGAGTAATCCTTCATTTTCCTATTGCTTTATATCTCCATTTATTACCTCTATTGTACTAATCTCTTTATGTACACTCACTACTATACCACATAGATTTCAATACTCTTGCTTTGTAAGCAGTCAGGGCTATGTCCGTTTATCTTGCTATTTATTCCTAGAAACAAGAAAGCACCTAATAACTGTTTTTAAATAATGAATAAGGAGAGAGTTACTGTTATGCAAAACTGAGAAAGTGGAAGAGGACTCCTATGGAATGGATGTACTCCAAGTCTGGATCTCTAAACACCAAGCTCGGACCTCCTCAATGTCCTACAATGATTTCACAGCTAGCAAAACTAGAAAACAGATTTTAAAAATCTCTCCAGAAACTTTGAGATAATACTGAGAAAAGAAATATTTCTCCAATAGAAAGATCTTAATAGTCTTCACCAACAGCTAGTCAAATGGACTGCTTGAGAGACTCTAGGACAAAATGAATCTGATGTTTCCTTAATAAGTAGCAGAAAGCCAGTATTGTTTGCCAATATTCTGGAATCTATCTCTCTGTTCAGAACACCTAATTCATGAACGCACTGCTTGAGGAATTTTTGGGGGCCTTAGTGTCATAAGGAGTCAAAGTTGAGATGGAAGTAGAAGAGCTGAAGCATATGGGGTGAATGTCACTGTATCCAGTGTGTCTCTATAAATTAAATTTCCAATTCTAAAAAAACATGTTTTCTTGACATTGGTTTCATTCACATATAACCCATCAAATATTCCTTCCTAGGTGAGCCTTTCTTTTTTCCTTTCCCTAATCCTCCTTTCTCCCCTCTATCACACTAGTTATTTTATTCTACAGTGATACAGCTTGTAAGTTTCTCAAATTTAGCTCCAAAAAGTTAGGGATTGTGTCTGTACTTCCAAAATTTAGTATAAGATGTTATACACTATAAGTTTTAGTTAATGTTTATTGAATTAAATTAGTTCTGTCACCTAACAATGGAGCAGCAAAGGAAATTTTGTTTAAATGAAGGTCCCAGTAAATTATATCTGAATCAAAGAATCATGGACTTGCAGGGCCACAAGCAGGCCTAAAAGTCATCTCGTCCAACACCTCTTCTAATGCGTGAATTTCCTTTACATTCTATTTGAACACTTAATGATGAGCAGCATATACCTTCTGGAATTAGCTTATTTCATTACCAGTATGCTCAGAGTTTTAAAATTATAAAACTTTTAAAGCTTTAAAGTTCCACTTTCAGGTCAGCAAAAGCCTACTCTCCTTTAACTTCCACCCAAAGCAAGTCTACTGATATCTCTTTCATATCACAACCATTCAAATATTTCAAGATATAGTATCTTTTTATTTCAGAAAAAAAATATTCCAAGTCTTCCAAATTTGGCTCACCAGTATGGTTCCAACTTCTGTCTCCATTCTTCAGAAGTAGGCTGACCACCATAGAATTATGCTATACCATCAACCTCCCACCCCCTTCTCCCTGTCCTTCATCTTATATTTTACAGTTCACAAGTTTATTTTTTTTTAAGATTTTATTTGTTTATTCATGAGAGACGAGAGAGAGAAAGAGAGAGAGAGAGAGAGGCAGAGACACAGGCAGAGGGAGAAGCAGGCTCCACGCAGGGAGCCCAACGTGGGACTCGATCCTGGGTCTCCAGGATCATGCCCCGGGCCGAAGGCAGGCGCTAAACCCGCTGAGCCACCAGGCATCCCCAGTTCACAAGTTTATGTCACAGTCACTGTGAGATTGCTTCAGCATATTGTGAACTAAACCTCCTAAGTCTTTTCAAACAATCTGCTACTAAAGCAAGACCCTTCACCTGCTACGTAGAGGGCATGTGTGAAGAGTTGGTTTATCTCTATTATATTTCCCCTTGTTAGAGTTTTCCATTGCTCCAGCTATGACAAGACTTCTATGAATCTTGATTCTATCATTCACTGTGATTTCTGCCCTTCTCTGATTTGTGTTATAACCAAACTGAAGGCCTAATCCTTATCAGCTCATATCAGAGTGAGCATCAAATAGCCTAAGCAGAGTGGCCTTTCTTGAAGTCTATTTCCTCAGTCTTCTCAACGTAATACATACTGAGCCAAGGTAAGATGCCTTGATGTACTGGGCTTGTGACATGGGCGGGGGGGGGGTGGGTGGGGGTGGGACACCACTCTCCTGCACAGGTCAAACAGAGTAGGAGGCCTAGTTTTCACTGCTACCACCTCCTGAGACATGGTGTTAGAAATTGTCTTAATAAAATAAACCAATCCCAAATGTCTTAGTGTAATACATGAATTTTATTTCTTTCAAGCAAATCCATTGCAGATATTTTTGATCAGGTGTATGGTAGGCAAGCTTATTCTACACAGTGCCCTTAGAATCTAGGTTCTTTCCTTCACACAACTTTTTTCTCAGTCCTTCATGTCTAGGAGTGTGGGTAAGAGAACACCTGAGAGAGGGTGAGGGATTATATGGTGGAGCATGCATGTGGCACAAAGCATTTCCACCAACATTCCTCTGGGCAGAAATCACTTGCCAGGTCTCATCTGTAAACATAGGGATTGGGAAAAATAGTGGTTTTGCTTACAGATGTGGAAAATGGAAAAAAAATTGAAACTATATCATGAGAGGGGGAACTGGTATTTGTAACTGGGGACACTTTGCTAAGAAATATCCCCTTGGTACCAGAAAGACAAAAATAAATTGATGTAAACAATTATTTAATACTTAAATAGTCATTCGTAAGAAACTTGGGCAGTGTGCCACAATATTCTTCCCTTTCTCCCTCACATTGTTATTTCTCTTATTTTTCAAAATATTCTTTCCTTTCTCTCTCACATTGTTATTTTTCTTATTTTTATTTTTTAAAGATTTTATTTATTTATTCATGAGAGACAGAGAGAGAGAGGCAGAGACATAGGAAGAGGGAGAAGCAGGTTCCATACAGCAAGCTTGATGTGGGAGTTGATTCCCAGACCTGGGATCACTCCCTGAGCTGAAGGCAGATGCTCAACCACTGAGCCACCAGGTGTCCCTCTTTCATATCATTAATGGAGCTGTCCTAACTGTCAACCATCTCAGTATGGCTGCCTGCAGGGCCCAGTGTACCACTCAAGAGAATAGCACCTGGAAACGGCCATAGAAACTATGTATTGTTGACTGGAATTATTACTTTGTAATAAGCAATGCCAGTCAACACTGTGTCTGGTGACTAGTATTACAAATTTCTCATTTAAATAGTAAATATTGCAAAGTTGGACCTCTACTTTTTGAATAACTCTTTTTGCCTTATCTCCCATCTTTTCATCCACATTTAATAATATCTCTTCCATCTTAATATATAGGAAATTAAAAACACTTTTTTCTATAATGGTTTTATTTGTATAATATAAAACCACCAACTTAAGGACAGTTTTATAAGGGGCATCCAAAATACTATTGCAAAACTAGCTAAAATAATCTAATCAAAAAGTTTAATATGCAAGATTTTAATGTACACACAAATTGCTTAAGTTTTGGTTTATTTCCCTAAACATTTTATTGAAAACTAAAATTATATCCTGCTTTACGAATACATAGTAATGGAGAGAGAAGTTAGCATTACTAAACTTTAGCAAAAATATACTCAATATATGAGATATTCTAATAAAGTCACATTTTATATTGCATTTTAATAGAATCAGGAAAACCTAAAAAAGATAAATTAGAGCACATGAGAAAACAACAAGATTTTGACATTTTAGTTATGGAAGCACGGTATTTAGCACTTTAAAATGAGAATCATGGTCTTTATAACTGGTTGACTATAAGAGTACATAACTTATGAGATAAAGATATAAGTAACACCGGAGGAGATGGTAGAGTTTATGAATCAAAACTGACAAACCGGGGCATCTGGGTGGCTCAGTCATTTAAGCCTCCAACTCTTGGTTTCAGCTCAGGTCATGATCTCAGAGTCATGAAATCAAGCCCCATATCAGGCTCCATTATGGGTGTGGAGACTGCTTAGAATTCTCTCCTTGTCTCTCTCTCACTCTCTCTCTTTGTCCCTCTCCCCCATTATACACTCTCTCTAAAACAAAACAAAACAAAACAAAACTGATTAATAAATACCATACTCTATTTGTAAAAAATAAAAACACAAAGCAAAGATATGAGGTAGAGTAAAATATAAAAGGAAGGACAATCATTAAAATATAAATTCCTCAAGTTAGTATTAAAGACTTGGCCATTTTGAAAATTTCCATAGATAGTGTCAAAAAATTAAACTTACCTTTTCCTCATGTGGGTCATACTGCATGTAGAAAATTTACACAGAAAATTATGAATAACTTAATACTCAATTAATATGTACATTAATAAAATATCCACTGAAAAAACTCCAACATTCATCATCTTCTAATATGTATCATCTGATATCAACATCAATAACAAACGTAATTTTAGTGAAAAAATGAGATGGAAATAGGAATACAAATTATTGCGCAAAAAATATAAGAAACAGAAAATGTTAGAGAAAACTACTTACATATTATCTACTTTTGAAAATATACTACAATGGAGTCATAGTCATATTTTCTACCTGGAGATGAAATACTACTGTTAGGGAAATAGGAGATGGAGACATAAGAGACCAAAATCTCTTTTGCAGTGACATAGGCCAGTGGAAGAGAGGGCGAAAGAGTAGTAGCAATGAGCCTAAAGAACATGCATATTTGTTGCATATTTTTCCCCCAACAGGAGAGACTTTGACATTATAAATAACTTGGTTTTCTTCAGGGACAAAAGCATAAAATCTTGAAAAAATAGCAAATCTCAAGGAAATAAGAAATTCTAGAGGACATGTGGTATTAAAAATAAAAAAATTATAATTCAAAATTTTGTGAATTTAATCTAGTTTCAACAATTTTAAACCATATGTGGTAAACTTACATACATCAGTAAGCAAGTCCACATTCCCAATACTGACATGTAAATTAGAGATGCGTCAATAAATGCTACATAATTTCACTGAAATTTTCCTTGATTTTCCAGCCAGATGAAAAGTAAAAATGAGAGTTAGATGGTGAACTGGGCATCCAAAATACAAAAACATCATTAAAATAATTCTGCAAATTAGCACAACTTCTTGTATATCAATTAACAATATGGTGTATAGAAACCAGGTTAAATAGCATCTTCAACATTTCATTGTTAATGTCAAACGGTTAGTTTGCAGTATAACAAGACACCTATTCCAGTGATCTATCATTCAGCCCAAGACTGCATTTTGCAATTTGAGTCTTGAAAACCTATTAGAAGAGGTACTGAGACTTTCATCTCTCTTCATTTACTAAGAAAACAAAAAATCACATTTTTCCCTTCAAGCCAATAATAAATATAAGTTATGTCAATTTATGTGTGATAAGAAACTTCTAATTCTATACAGTAATTTCTATCACCACCACCCTAATTAAAGTGTCCTTTTGTTTTGACTCTATTTTAGTATTTATGTGCCTTACAAACATCACATTTTATGGCATTTTGAAGGAGAACATTACTCTTTATGTGGCACAACCTCTTATAAAAATATAATACCACAAAGAGGATTTAACAACAACAAAAACATGGTACAGAGCTTTTTTGTGGGTTTTCATCTACATAGTAAATGAACTCGTATACTATGGAAAATTTGGCTGTAAGTGTAGTTTTTTCTTTAAAGAATTCTGCTAAAAGACATCAACTTGACTAGTTCTCCTTTATGCTAGTTTTCTACTCTTTCTACAGAATACAGACAACATGCAAATAAGACATATTTAGTAAGTATACTTTAGATTTCTCAGAGACTTTTGGAAAATAATCTTTCCAATTTAGATATGGTAGGCCTTGTATAAGAATAAATCAAGACCTAAATAAAGCTCAGAAAAAATCCTTTATATCCTCTATATCCTCAATGTATCTACTCTTTTGGTGACCTGAATTTATCTATTGTAAAGGACTATGAAAAATAGGTTGGCGACTTTATCATTGGCCTTAAATTAATTGAAAAAAAAAAAGGAAATCGTTGCCATGTTATTTTTCCAACATGACAAAATTTTAGTTTTCTAAATAGCTATCATAATTGAGATAAATACAATACTGTCGGTACAGAGGAGAAGAAATTAAAATTCAAGCAGTTATAGACAATATGCAGAAGTATTACTAAGAAGTTGCATCTAAGTCTGGTAAAGAATGAGTAGATGTCTGTAGAGTGAAAAAAGAAAGAAAGGCCATCCCAAATAGAAAGAAAAGACGTGAGAGGGTATTTGGTGCAAAGGAACATAAAAATGCAAAATAACTCATAAGGGCAGAATATTATGTCGGTTTTTTAAAAAGACTGATTTTGAGAGAGAGAGAGAGAGAGAGAGAGAACACTAGCAGGAGGGGCAGAGGGAGAGGGAGATAGACAATCTCATGTAAACTCCATGCTGAGCATGCCTGAGGTGGGGCTAGATCTCACAACCCGGAGAAAAGGACACTGAAATCAAGATCTAAGTGGAAACCAAGAGTTGCATGCTTAACCCATTGCACCACCCAGGCGCCTTGAAGATTATGTTGTAAGTAGAGATAAATACAGGAGTTGTGTGTCATGGTAAGCAGTCTGAGCTTTATTGTATAAGCAAGGTAAAATGTTCTCATTCATTTGGGGAATATAAATAATAGTGAAAGGGAATAAAGGGGAAAGGAGGGAAAATGAGTGGGAAATATCAGAAAGGGAGACAGAACATAAAGACTCCTAACTCTGGGAAACGAACTAGGGGTGGTGGAAGGGGAGGAGGGTGGGGGGGGGATGGGTGACGGGCACTGAGGCAGACACTTGACGGGATGAGCACTGGGTGTTTTTCTGTATGTTGGTAAATTGAACACCAATAAAAATTAATTTAAAAAAATGCAATTACAAAAACAACTAAATAATTTCATTGCGCATTTACTGTGGGCCAACTGGATGAGCAAGTACCTATCCTATTTTTTTTTAAGAATTTATTTATTTATTTATTCATGAGAGGAGAGAGAGAGAGAGAGAGAGAGAGAAAGGCAGAGACACAGGCAGAGGAGAAGCAGGCTCCATGTAGGGAGCCTGACATGGGACTCAATCCCGGGTCTCCAGGACCACGCCCTGGGCTGAAGGCAGCACTAAACCACTGAGCCACCCGGGTTGCCCCTACTTAATTTTTAAAACATCCTTTGAGCTAGGTACTGTGAATCTTCTATTCATTAAGAGGAAAAACTGAGGGATAGATAAATTCATTTGCTTGTTTGCAAAGCCCTAATTTGTACCTGAGCAAACAAAATCCAGAGCCTGTGTTCCTCAATGCTGCAATACTCTACCCATCCTAAGAAACCATATTTTTATATGATGATGTGGAAGTATCAATATTCCAAAGACACTTCCTCATTATAATTACTCAGTAATGTTTAATTGTGTGAATATAATTTTAGTTTGAAATCTAATGAACAGGATAGGGGAATCTTAAAAATATTGAAAATGCCTCATTAAGTATTCTTTCAAACTGTATTTCTTAGGTTTTTTTTTTTTTTTTTTTGACATCCTATAGCATTTTTCTGTTACCTTTTATGGTCTTATTTTTTCATATTAGTGTTTCAGATGTAATTGTTAGTCTGAGAGTTTCTATTCCTAGGCTTTGTTGTTTTGTTTTGTTTTGTTTTGTAAAAACAAAACAAAAACAAAAAACATTGCATAGTACATCAGCTTTGGTTCAAATATATGCCTAAAATAAAATGATAAAAGACTTACTATGCTCTGGCTTTTAAGACACTGGAGTCCACGATGTAAAACAAATAAATAGAAAAAGGCTTTGAAATCTTACTCAGCTGAGTTCAAATCCCAGATCTGCTATGTATTCAAACTGACTAGGATTCCCTTGACTTGGCAAGATCACTAATTCTACTTGATGCTTTTTTCTCTTTTCTTCTCTTTTCTTTCCCTTTTTTCTTTCTTCTTTCTTTTTTTTTAATATTTTATTTATTTATTCATGATAGTCACACAGAGAGAGAAAGAGAGAAGGCAGAGACACAGGCAGAGGGAGAAGCAGGCTCTGCTTCCCCCGACGATGTGGGATTTGATCCCGGGTCTCCAGGATCGTGCCCTGGGCCAAAGGCAGGCGCTAAACCCCTGTGCCACCCAGGGATCCCTCTTCTTTCCTTTCCTTTCTTTTCTTTTCTTTTCTTTTCTTTTCTTTTCTTTTCTTTTCTTTTCTTTCTTTCTTTCTTTCTTTCTTCTTCTTCTCTTTCTTTCTTTCACTGTAAATAATAATACTTAACTCATATGTTCCTGGTGGGAATTATATAATAGAATATTAAAATGCTTGTATATTGCTATATCTAATAGATCTAAAAATGGTGCTGCCAATGTTATTGTTATTCTTGTTGTTGTTTCTGTTGTTTGCTATCACTAAGAACTGGCCAGCTAGCCATCTTCCAAGGTCACCCATCTTGCTACCTTGGTTACTGATGTTCACTTACTGCCAGATTTCTTATGTGGAAAATCAATTTTTTTTCTTTTTTTAAAAATCATCCTCTACTTAAGCTCTACTGCCAGTGAATCTCTATTAACTGGTACAGTCAACTGACCATAGGATATATGTCATCCCTAAATACCTCCAGAGGTGATTTTTATGAGGGATTCTTATGCTCCATATTTAGTTTTCTTAGCATATTGATAAACTTGAAGCAAAAGATTCTTGAGACTTAAGGTAGAGAGCTTTCTTTCAACTATTCTAGCATACAGACAATACATTTAAGAAACCGCATGTTGAATCTACTTGTTTTTTGTTTTGTTTTGTTTTGTTTTTTCCAAAGACTGACAAGCTAGAATATATAATGCTACACTATGTTTTCTCTGAAACACTTACTGGTTGTCAGACAGGGTTAATATTTCTCATTAAAATTGAGAAATAGAATTTTCCCTAAGATCAGATCAGATACTAATGACATATAGGGTTGAAAATGAGGAAAGACAAATACTATCCACTTTGCTTCCTTACCAAAACTTTGAGCCCTATGATTTCCCTCAGAACATAGGTTTTAAAAGAACATCTAGAATCAACAAATGGAACAAAAAACATGTAAGTATAATTATTACACTTTTCTTTCCAATTTCAAATCTTTTCTTCTCAAAAACCTCCTTCACTTATTGTCATTATTAGCCATGCTTAAAATCAATCAGACCTTCCTTGGAGGTCTGATCCTTGAATAAATTTACATATATAGATATTAAAGATATATAAAGGTATTAAACTTTTTCAAAACTTTTTAAAAGTTTTAAACTTTTTCAGGCAGCCCTGGTGGCCCAGCAGCTTAGCGCCTCCTTCAGCCCGGGGTGTGATCCTGGAGACCCGGGATCGAGTCCCATGTCAGGCTGCCTGCACGGAGCCTGCTTCTTCCTCTGCCTGTGTTGTGTCTCTCTCTCTGTCTGTCATGAACAAATATATAAAATCTTAAAAAAAAAAAAAAAGCTTTAAGCTTTTCTAAAGTTTTAGGTTTCCTAATAATGTAATACAAAATGTGTTTATAAATACTATACACATATATATGTTAGACACATACACATGCATATTCACACAAAATGTGCAATTCTTAAAACCTAAGTTTTTTTTTTCAATTTACCTTTTACTTTATCCCAAATTCCACTTATTTATCTGGTTCTACTTAGCGTCACTTATCTAATTCTTGTCATATGTCTAGTTAATTATACTTACTGTTACTGCAACAATCTTAAACCTGTCAAGTAAATACTTATAACTGCCCTCATAGATTTTAAGAAGCAGTAAATTCTTCCAAATTTCAGTTATATATTTTTTCTGTATTTAAGCTATCCTGATAATCATTGACATTCCCATTCTTAATTTGGTTCAACTGCATTTAGTTATACTGCATTATTCACAAGTTATACGTAATGTTCTACACTTTACATTCAAAGGTGCCAATATCTCTCCAGATCAATGGCATCTCCCAGAGTGAATGCCTAGATTTTAAATAAGAATTTAACCAATGCACTTATACACAGAAGGTATGTTTCCTATGTCAGGCTAGCAAGATGGCTACCAGGAGCCCTCTGGGGTGGCATTCATTACTTTAGCAAATCTGCTGCGGTCACAGCTCTGCCCCTCAGAACTACAGATACATAAACCTGATTTTGTCAGCACATACAGAGTGTGTCCTTCTCTCTGGACCAGATATTGACCAAGCTCATGTGACTGATGTATAAAAGCAGAAAGTCAATTGTTCTGTGGATAGAGTGCAATGGGTTCTTAAACCTTCCTTTTGGCTATTACTCTTTGGTGTTTGTTTTCCACTTTTAATCAAATGATGCCTTCTACCTTACTACAAGTGCAGTTCCTTTCACACCAGAGTCTGCTAGCTGTTATGAAATGGTGAATGGAATCAGAGCATTCCCCAATTTTAGTTTTCACCCTCTTTCAGAATGTTTTCAGAAGTTATGAGCAGAATTCTCTAGAACTTTTACCA
The DNA here is from genome assembly GCF_048418805.1 of Vulpes vulpes. Lineage (NCBI taxonomy): Eukaryota > Metazoa > Chordata > Mammalia > Carnivora > Canidae > Vulpes > Vulpes vulpes. The sequence continues at coordinate 629,063 of NW_027325675.1, forward strand.
TATGCTCAATTTTATTTTGACAGAAAGGAAAGGAGACCAGCCCCTTATATTTAAAAACAACAATAAGAGGAATAAAGCAAACTATTCTTTAAAGTTCTCCAAACCCTAAAAGTTTAATGACTGGCTAAATCTTCACTGGCTTTATTCTTCCACTGAATACATGGTCTCTGCCTTCATAGGTCATTGAACAAAATGTTTCTAAAATACTGCTTTGCTATCCCTAAACTTGATCCCAAATGGTGTTTTCAGATAGCTTACTATCAATTACTTTAATAAGAACCAGGACATCAGGTGCTTAATAGTAGATATTTCCCCTACCAGCCATGGTATTCAAACTGCATCTCCTATGATACTTATAAAAACAAAGGTATTGGCTGGCAAGTGCCTATATAGGACTACACCAATTCACAAAAGTCTTTCCAAGGACAGAGAACATCTGTGATAAAACCTCAGTCAGTAGGAGATACATCAGATCCCTGATGCTCTGATGCCAAATCAGAGAGACAAAATTCACCAGTGAATACAATGCCACTTACCTCACCAGCAAAGAATGCAAACAATTTATACTTCCATTAATTAAAAAAAAAAAAGCTGTTTATCTCAAATTTAGAGACCATCCTTGGAATCTCCTATAGATGGAAAGATCATTTATCTCAGCTTGCCCAGGAAACTCTTATATTTTTTTTCTGTAATCCTGGCATAATTCTTAATTATACTCAGTTCTTTTAAAATTGTCCCTGTTTGGAAATATTTTCCCTGTAGAGTCAATTTCAGGTCATCTTTTCCAGATCTTGTATAATTCTTATCTTTACACAAGCAGCTCCAGCCATAGTGGCTTTCTGGTAGTCTCTTCGAAGGCATGTTTACTCTCATCATATGGCCTTTGTAAATACTGCATTAAATGACTGTTGTTTCTTGCTCAAAAGTATACATTCTTTAGATCCCAGCTCAATGGTCATTTAGGAAGTCTTCCTTGACTTCACTGAATATCCACCTATTATTCACCTATCATCCAATCATATCTACCTATTATTCACCTCCATTGTGCAATGAACACAGTCATGTCTATTTACATTTTTACATATAGTTATGACCCTTATATATGCTTTTGTTATCTCTACTAAACTGAAAGCTCCATAAAAGCAAAAGCTGACAAGTTTTTGAAGACTGTAAGTCTCCAGAACCTACTACCATGTGGTGAATAGTATTATCCTTTAATAGTATCTATTGAATAAACAGGCAAACAAAAGTTTATGAAGAGACATAATGAATTTAGGAACACTTATTCAACCAATTACAAATTAGCTTTCTGCTTTTCATTTATTTTTATTCTACTACAAAAGCACCCAACTGATTCTAAGAAAACTGAAAGATAAAACATATTAGGACTAATAATGGAGGTCCTTCCACTCTGATTTGTGGAAGGACTTTGTGCTGGTATTCTTTACACTTGTAAGTCCATCGCTGAGGAGAGGAAGAAAAAACAAATATGGAATTTGAAGGGTGTATGGCACAGTATGCATTCTTCATGTCCTGCCAGCTTGTCCCACATATTCTAAAAGAGCCTGCTAGGAAAAGTTATACTATTCTGAGAACTGAATTTTATTAATAGATACCTATAGACTTATCCTACTTCTTTGCCAATTTCCACTTATGTATTTATACTTGGGATTAAAGTCACCTGGAAATGGTAATTTGAACTCTACAAAGAATTATCTTCTATTTCCATTACTTTTATAAAAAGAGAATATAGGTTTGTACAAGGAGTTAGCATAATGACTTTCCTATCAAAAAGGATAATTTTAATTGCATTTCTTTTTTTTTTAATTTTTTTTTATTTATTTATGATAGTCACAGAGAGAGAGAGAGAGGCAGAGACACAGGCAGAGGGAGAAGCAGGCTCCATGCACCGGGAGCCTGATGTGGGATTCGATCCCGGGTCTCCAGGATCGCGCCCTGGGCCAAAGGCAGGCGCCAAACCACTGCGCCACCCAGGGATCCCTTAATTGCATTTCTTATATATATTGCCCAATTTGAAGAAGGAACTGAAAGACAGTTCATGTGTTGAGCCTCATCCAAGTATTCAAGCCCTAGCACTTAATCTGGGATTTCCATACAGGACATTGTAGTATACCTTCTTATTTTGTAATAAAAAATTAAATTTGTTATGAGACCTGAGATACTCAAATCCATGTGATTTCTGTATTTCCTGTTTTAATCAGCTTTACAAGACAAAGCTAGATAAAAATTAGCTTGTTTTCAAGGAATCAAAACAAAAAGTTAGGTGTATCAAATGTTCAGTGACAAGAAGCTTAAGAGAGTAATCATCCATCTCACATTTAAGACAGCTCATTAACAAAAAGGGCAGGCATAAAAGAAGTGGGAATGAGAATGTGGAAAAGGATATAGGCATACAAGGCCTTTACCCATAAGAAATAGATAGATCCCGTCAAACATTATCCCTGTTATTCTCCTTTATCTAAGTTTTTGCCACTGATCAACTCCCCATATGACCATCCATTCTTTTACCAGTTGTTAGTAACAATTTACTCAGGTCACAATTAGGTCACATAGACCTGGTAAGTATTCTTTCCCCTTCCAATGACCCGAATACTCCTGCTTTGCTCTATTGTGTTAATGTCACAGTTAATGTCTCAAAGAACTATTATACTTCACTTATTTACAAATTTTTTAATAAAACCTAACTATTGTCCTAAGTAACAAAATATTTATGTTATGCTAAATATTTCTTATACACCAGAAGTTTTATTAGTCCCTACTCATATAATATACAGGATCTCTTTAAATCCAGTCATATTAGAAGAAAATACAATGCAGGATACCTAGGTGCCTCAGTTGGTTAAGTGTCTGCCTTCTGCTCAGGTCATGATCCCAGGATTGAGCTCCATGTCCCCTCTATCCTCCTCCCCACCACTCATGCTTGCTCTCTTGCTCTCTCGCTTGCTCTCTCGGTCAAATAAATAAAATCTTTAAAAAAAGAAAAAAATACTTGCTTAAATGCTTAATTTAGACAAACTATTTCTTTTGTTTCATAGCACAGGTCTGTGAATTCTGGCAAAAGGGCCCAGTATGTCTTGGTTAACTTGACCAATCAATAAATGTAAATATAGCACTATAATTCAGTTAAATTTATTGAACGCATTATTTTTTCTTAGGTATCATAAGTGGAAAATTCTCATCATTCTTAACAAGAATCTTTGTATTAAGATCTTTCTATATTTAGTATCTTCATTAAATCAAATGACAAAGCAAAAAATGCAAAAATCTTATATCTTAATAAGATGTAACAATATCCGACAATGACCTCATACTTAACATACCTATTAAAATGATTGTGTGACATAAGAATAATTATGATTGTGATAAACCAAAAACATAAAATTTCAAAGCCTGTTCTGTCTCCCTGTCAAGTTTAGTTCTGCTGAGGTACTGCTAAAATTCATTTCTAATATGGCTGGAACCACTACCATGACTCTCTTAATGTTTACAGTTTGCTTATACTTGAAGTTGAAACCTGTGCCCATGTCTGACAGCTATTTTAATTATGCAGGTCAATTGCCTCCTAAATTCAAAATCTATCATCAGATTAACTCTACACTTTTTGCCTCTACTTTGTTATCTTGTTTTTGGTCTTGAAAAGTATAGACATGGGCATTTTCTCCATGCATGTACGTTGCTTCTAGACTTTCAAAGGATGCCATCTCTAAAACTTTCTGAATGGAAGTCTAGAAGGAAGGATTTAGAATATATACTCCACATATCAGATCATGCAAAAGAAACATTTTTCTTGAAGTTTTAAGACAAAGAATAAAAAATGCCTCTCTACTGTGGTCTCTGAACAATATTCTTGCCACCCTAAGCATGGTTTATGGAACATCAGTGGCACCAAGACCTAGGAGGCTCCTTAGAAATGCAGACTATCAGGTCCTATCTCACAGATTCTAAATTAGATTCTGTTTTTATCAAATTCTCCAGGCAAATCATATACGTACAATAAAGTTTGAGAAGCACTGGTGTAGGTAACCTTCACCAAAAATATAAATTATATTTCATGTGAATTTCTTAGAAATTTGTGCTAACTGTGCATTTATTTCAATGGATTTAGAAGTTATATTTGCATATTCTTTCCTAGTTACAAGCGCTAAGTTCAGTTCAATAAGATAATTCAAATGTTTGTACTAGGCAAACCCAAGACACATTCAAACTAAGTAGTACTCATATTAAATTTTAAACACAAATGTATTTCAAAGGGATTCAATCTATATATTTTGAACTAATTTACATTTAAATTTTTTAAAGCATACTTTTGATGTCTATAAAGTTTCAAGAGTTGTGTGTGTGTATGTTAATACCAGAAACTTTAGAATATTATTCATGCATCCTGAAATTTAAAACTAAAGTTTTAAAATGTACTTAACTCAGAAAACTGTGATTTACAATTCCAGTCCAAATTAACATTACATAAAATAATTTATTGCACCAAAGTTCCAAGATAAAGAAAAATCCATTTAAAGCAATCAATTTGCTATTTTTAACACTTTGGAGCAAAATATAGTGATAGGCTTCGATTATGCAATTTTAAGTAAAATGTTAAAACTATAGTGACATATATGGGTGAATATTTAACTTTTTCCTTATATTACCTCTCAAGTAATTTTCAAATATTAAGACTAAAAATGAGATTTTATTCATAGGCATGCTGTTTAGATATATGTGAAAGATTGATAGTAACATCCTAAAACAAAACAAAACAAAACAAAAACAAACAAATTTCCAAAAGTGCACTTATACCAAATACCTAAGCAAAAAGTGTAGAAAAGAAAGGGAGACAATTAGTGGGGTACATAAAGTCTAAGAGAAGGCATAAATTATGCAAGCAGATCTATCATATTTCCCATAAATAAGTAAGAGAGTTGCATTAGCTTCCCTTGTAAATGAGGCAGGAATTAGCCAGGCATACTACTCATTTGTCTCTCTTTCACTAACATATTTGTCTTCTTTCTCCCTAAATCAAATGAATGATCAATATGATGTAGCTATGGAGATATTGACTTGGTTTTCCTATGGTCTCCGAGAATAAATTTCACTGATATTTTGGTTGTATACAATTCTTACTTAAAACTAGTGAAGATGATAATCTATCATCTAATTTTAAGTACATGATAATTCTATTAAAAACAGATTTTAATGAGATTTGCTTTTTCTCTAAATTACCAGTACACTCTCCTAAGTTATTAAAACTTTATCGTGCAAGTAAACAATGCATTTTCTTATTAAGCTCATCGCTAAATAACTAGAGAAGTCTATTCTTTATGCTGTGCTCAAAATTAAGCAGATGTAATTGGAGTATATTTTATCACCTGTCTTTTCTGCAAGCACAACCAACTTTCAGGTATATGTGAATACACCTCTTACTTGTTTTTAATCTTTTCCTTTCTTCTATTTCCTTCCCTTTCTTCCTCCCTCTCTCCTTTTCTTTTCTTCTTCCTCTTTTCTTTCTTTCCCTTTTTCTCCACTTTTTTTTTGTCTTTTTGCTTTGTTTTTAAACCAGGCCAGAAACTTAGTGTCAAAATCCAATCAAGGAGCTACCAAGAACAAAGAAAAACCCAAATTTTTGAAAACTTGAGGTAAAGAACTATGCCTTTTCTCTTTTGTATCTCTTCAATTTACCATGCTTGTGAATGACAGGGCCTTACTATGCTGACTTGAGTTTATTTTTAGAACGGATATGCACAGAAATATTGAAATAGTATTTTTACAAGCTAGAAAGCTAGAATCTCAGTTTCCTCAAGGATTTTGTTTGCTTGTTTTTTTTCTTTTCTTTTCTTTCTTTCTTTCTTTTTTTTTTCATAGCAGTCCCTACAATTACAACCTAAATTTCTAACTTTAGGTAATACAAGAGTACCCTAATTAGACTGCCTTGTCATCATACGTGAAGCCGCACCTAGTCCTGGGATCCCTCAAAAAGCTACCTCAAAGTTATATAGAAACAGAAGCTAATATTGATCTATAAGAAACCAAATCATTGCATAAAGCTGTGGTTTCTAAAGGTCAATCCACACCTGATCATCAAGTGAAAGCCTGGGGCCATCAGGGTACATTAAATTTAGGTAACAACAGAGGTAGTAAGAACTACTAACTGACCTTAACAGAGTATGCCTTTTAAGGGGAAGATAGCTCTTGAAATATGATGTTTATGAATATTTCAGTTTTTTACCATCCAGTTAACATTTTCTAAGTGCAACAGCAAAATCCTTTACACCCTACTTCTAATCTAAAAACACTAATTAGGATCCCTGGGTGGCGCAGCTGTTTAGCACCTGCCTTTGGCCCAGGGCACAATCCTGGAGACCCGGGATCGAATCCCATGTCGGGCTCCCGGTGCATGGAGCCTGCTTCTCCCTCTGCCTATGTCTCTGCCTCTCTCTCTCTCTGTGTGTGACTATCATAAATAAATTAATTAAAAAAATAAAAACACTAAATTATTTTTTTACCAATATCATTCCCTAAAATCTATTCAAATTCTGGAAATATAAGATCAGAAGCCGAACTTTTTAGAATCGTTACATAATTCACATATTCAAGTATTTTACATTGTAGCCCGAAAGAGTCCTTCACAGTCCTGACGAATGAACTTGAATATTGGAAACCTGCTTGGTAAAATTTGGACAAATTAACATCTTGTCAGGTTCTGACCTTCTGACCCATTCCTTTTTTTTTTTTTTTTTAACAATTTTTTTTTAGTTAATTATTTATTTATTTATGATAGTCAGAGAGAGAGAGAGAGAGGCAGAGACACAGGCAGAGGGAGAAACAGGCTCCATGCACCGGGAGCCTGACGTGGGATTCGATCCCAGGTCTCCAGGATCGCGCCCTGGGCCAAAGGCAGGCGCCAAACCGCTGCACCACCCAGGGATCCCCTGACCCATTCCTTTAAACTAATTTAGCTATTTATTATACAGTACAGAATACATGTAACATATAAAATATATATTAATTGACTGTTTATGTTATCAGTAAGGCTTCTAATCAACAGTTAAGTTTTTGGATAGTCAAAAGTTGTGAGCTTCTAACTGTGCAGGAGATTGGTGTCCCTAACTTCAATATGATTCAAGGGGCAACTGCACTAGCAGTTTTAAGTAGTCAAAACCAACTTCAGAGACAGGAATAATACTTTATTTAAAAATGAATTACAGAAAGTTCTATTAAATAAATTTTCTTGACTACCTTAAGTCACTATTCTCAAACCATCTCAAATAGCAATAGGGTACTGAGTGCTAAAACAAAAATAACTTATCAATGGACTCAGCAATGCTTCCTAAGAAAGTCAATAAGAAGGAGTAAGGAAGAAATGAAGAAAGAAAGAGGCATAATTTTATCTCAAGGAAAAGCAATATCTGTTCTTTTCTCTTCTTCCAACATACATGAAAAAGAAAACTACAGTGAGAGAGTTTGAAGAGGCAAAAAGTGGTGCTTTGTCCTGAGTAATCTGTCTGCAAAGGCAGAGAGACAGTCAGTTACTAGCAATGGAAACAGTAAGAAATTATAAAAAAAAAAATACTATAAAATGAGTGCCAAGCAGTCACTAAGAACCTTGATGTGAAGAAGTCCAAATGTTGAAAAAAATGAAAATACTTAAGTTAAAAGAAACAAATTATGTTTATTTCTATGGCAAGGGCCTATATTTATATGTAACAGAAGACCCAGAATTTCCAAATCAGTCCTACTTGGGACTGCATAGGAGTAAGACTGCCTGTATTTGAATCCAAATCCTGTATCATACTAGCTAAGCAAACTTGACCAAAATATAAATACGGCTTCCCCTCTGTCTCCATCCTCCTTGGACTATTTGTTAAAGATTAAGTTTGCATGGCAACACACACACACACACACACACACATCAGTAAATATCATGCTCATAAAAAATTAGAGTCATAGTCATATTCACATTTGCAGGCTTGTATAAACATCTTATTGACCTACCGGTTTTTCTTCTTCAGGAATTAACATGCAAAAATAAAGCACAAGAAGTTAGGGGATTCCTTGGTTTTAAGATTCCTGCTCCAATTTAGCATTTCAAAGTGAGGCCTATTTACCAAACCTCCAGTTACCTAAACACAATTAAAACTCATAATCACTGGGATCCCTGGGTGGAGCAATGGTTTGAAGCCTGCCTTTGGCCCAGGGCGCGATCCCGGAGACCCGGGATCGAATACCACGTCGGGATCCCAGTGCGTGGAGCCTGCTTCTCCCTCTGCCTGTGTCTCTGCCTCTCTCTCTCTCTCTGTGACTATCATAAATAAATAAAAATTTAAAAAAAAACTCATAATCACTGATCAAAACTTAACATAGTTTGTGTGAGAACATCACACAACACATAAGACCTCTCTAGGAGCATCACCTGCAGAGCTGTTAATGAACAGGCACCTGAGAACATGCCTTGACATTGTTTCTATAGATAGAGGGGAAAAAGTACAACACAGGGAGGACAGAAGAAATAAGAAAGTAAGCTAGATTTAGAAAAGTTATATATAAATGCAACTTTCCAAGAAAGAATAGATGAGAGGAAAAGGCTTGGGAAGAGAGTTGAGTAGGAGGACTCTAAGCTCACCTCATCCCATGTTTACAACTAGCTGAGTAAATGAACCAGAGAGTGATGCTAAGACTGGCATAACAAACTTCTCAACTAGTGTAGAGAAGCTACATTGGAGAGGTTAGGAAGGGTAGAAATGGTGATCAGTTGCTGCCTGCAGGAGGGAGGGACCTGTGGGCACTGAAAGGGGAAAATGCCAGGGAGCCTACCAGGGGAAAATGAATCCCTGTAATGTCTGGCTTTGAAAACCAGAGGGGCCAAATCTTTGAGTTTGTATAACCAGGGGGCCTGGTTCTTTAAAAGTTAGCTGACTCGGGACTGAGAAAGCTGGGAAGACAAGTAATAATGAGTTCCTACCCTTAAAGAGACAACAACCCACAGACAGGCAACATATAAGCAACAGTTTGCACAAACCAGGGGCAAAGGGGAGGGAGATCTGTTTATACTCATTTCAGAGTGTATTGGAGGACTTCTCCAAGAACAAAGGAATTGGTAGGCGCCATTTTGCTCCTCCTCCACCCAACATAAACACAGAGCCACCTGCAGGAGGTGCTGCAGCACAGACAGTTGCTACCTAACCTACTAGCAGTGTACCGCACCCACGAATTCTCCTGAAGATCCACCCACTCCAAGCCTTCTGACTTCAACCTTCGACTCTGGGCAAATTTTGTTAATACTGTGTGCACCCTGCCCAATCACCACCCCAGTGCTTGCTACCCCTGTAGCCACCACACTTCGGATATCCAACCCAGAAATAGTGGCTCAGAGCAAACTTTGCTAATCCCACACAGGCATCTTGCCCATTCACTTTGTGTACAGACAGGGCATCCTCAGCCACCACTACCACCACAGTGTGCTGTGCCCTGAGTGACCACTGGCTTACGGGGGGGGGATCCCACATAAGACTAGTGCTCACTACAATTTTGCTAACACTACCAACTCACTCCCTGCAATTCTTCAGTCATGCCCCCCCTGAACTGGCCTACCTTTGTCTCACTAACATCACAGAGAGCAAGCATAGCTCACAACAGGCAGAGAATCAGTAAAGACCTCTGGACTGAAAGGAAAAATGACTAAGATACAGCAGAAGGATGCAAGAAACCCACATAGAAGACTCCACTAAAGTGCCAGTTTCAGGTGAACAGAAGACACTGGACTGCAGGGCACTGCAGGACCTCTTCTTCATAAAGCCACTACTTTCAAGAGCAGAAGATATAACTGACTTTCCTAACACAGAGAAAGAGACACAGAGAGGTAGAAAAATGAGGACTATAACTATAACTGACTTTCCTAACACAGAGACTATAACTGACTATAACACAGGACTATAACTGACTTTCCTAACACAGAGAAAGAGACACAGAGAGGTAGAAAAATGAGGATACAAAGAAATATGACCCAAATGAAAGAACAGGACAAAATCACAGCAGGAGATCTAAGCAAAACAGAATTAATATGCCTTATAGAAAATTTAAAGCAATGATGATAGATACTCACTAGACTTCAGAAAACGATAGACAGCATCCATGGGACCCTTAACAAAGAGATGAAAAATAACATATCAAAGATGAAGAACTCCATAAATGAAACTAAAAATACATTAGATGGAATAAATAGTAGGATACAGGAAATGGAGAAATGTATCAGTGACTTGGATGATAAAGTAATGGAAAGCATCAAGCTGACCACGTGAGCAACAAACAAATACTGCATAATGAGAATAGATGTAGAGAACTTAGTGACTCCATCAAGTGTATTAACATCCACTTTATAGGGATTCCAGAAGAAGAGAGAGAAAGAGAGGCAGAAAATGTGTTTGAAGAAATAACTGCTGGAAACTTTCCAAAGCTGGGGAGGGAAACAGAGATACAGATTCAGGAGGTACAGAGATCCCCAACAAATTCAATGTAAGGATGTCCACACCAAGACACAGTAACTAAAGTGGAAATAAAAGTAATAAAGAATGTTAAAGGTTGCAAGAGAAAAGAAGACAGTTGCATATAAAGGAAACCCTATAAGGCCATCAGCTGATATTTCATCAGAAACCTGGTATGCCAGAAGAAAGTGGCCTGATATAGTCAAAGCACTGAAAGGGAAAAATCTGCAGCCAGGAATAGTCTTACTGGCAAAACTGTCATTCAGAATAGAAGGAGAGATAAAGAGTTTTCCAGACAAATAAAAATTAAAAGAATTCATAACCATTAAACTAGTCCTCCACGAAATGTTAAGGGAGACTCTGTGAGTAAAAAACAAAACTGTAAGTAAGACTAAGAAAAACAGAAGCTCGAAAGAAAAAGAAAGCAAAACTGTTATATAAAAATACAAATAAAAGCACAAGATAAAAGGATGTAAAGTATGATACCAACTATCTGAAATGTGGATCGGAGTAAAAATGAGTTCAAAATTAAGCAACCATCAGCTTAATAAAGACTGTTATATGCAGGATGTCATATATAAACCAAATGGCAACCACAAATCAAAAAAAAATTAAAAGAGTAAGAAATCTGAATATATCACTAAAGAAAGAGCAACCCATGAAAGAGAGAAAGAGAGGAAAGGATCAGAGAAAAACTACAAACAGAAACAACCACAGACAAATAACAAAATGGCAAATAAATACACGTCTATCAATAATTACTTGGAAAGTCAATGGATGAAACACCCTAATCAAAAGACATAGAATGAAAAAACAGACAGAGGGTGACAAAGTGGATAAAAAATAAGACTCATCCATTTGATACCTAAAAGAGACTCATTTCAGATCTAACGACACCTGCAGATTGAAAGTGAGGGGATAGAGAAACATCTACCATGTGAAAAGATGTCAAAAGAAAGCTAGAGTAACAATATTTATATTGGACAAAATAGACTTTAAAATAGAGTGTGTAAAAAGGGATCAAGAAGAACACTATATAATAATAAAGGGGATATTCCAATAAGAAGAATAATTATAAATATGAATGCACCCAATATGGAAACACCCACATACATAAAACAGTAATAACAAACATAAAGGAACTAACTGATAGTGATACAAAATAGTGGGAGACTTTAACAGCGTACTTACATCAATGGACAGATAATCCAAACAGAAAATCAATAAGGAAATAGTGAGTTTGAATGACACAGTGGATCATTCCATACTGAAACAGCAGAATATACATTCTTTTCAAGTACACACAGAACATTCTCCAGAACAGATTGGAGAGTAGGCCATAAATAAACCCTCAACAAATTCAAAAAGATCAAAGTCATACCATGCATCTTTTCTGACCTTAAACTATGAAACCAGAAGTCAACTACAAGAAAAAAATTGGAAAAACCACAAATACTCTATGTTAAAGAACATGCTACCAAACAATGAATGGGTCAACCAAGAAACCAAACAAATAATTCAAAAGTACATGGAAACAAATGAAAATGAAACACAATGGTCCAAAACATTTGGGATGCAGCAAAAGCATTCCCAAGGTGACAGATGATAGCTGCCTCAAGAAGCAAGAACATTCTCAAGTAAACAATCTAACCTTACACCTAAATGAGCTAGAAAAAAAATAAAAGAAACCCCAAAACCAGTAGGAGGAAGGAAATAATAGACATTAGAGCAGAAACAAAGGATATAGAAACCAAGAAACAATAGAACAGATTGATGAAACCAGGAGCTGGTTCTCCAAAAAGATCAACAAAATTAATGAGTCTTGCCAGACTCATTGAGGGGGGAAGGCCTCAAATAAACAAAATCACAAATAGGAGAAATAACAACCAACACCACAAAAATGAAAACAACTGTAAGAGAATATTATGAAAAATTGTATGCCAACAAATTTGACAACCTAGAAGACAGAGATGACGCCTAGAAACAAAACCTACCAAAGCAGGAAGAAATAGAAATTTTGAATGGGTCAATTACCAGCAGGGAGATTGAATCTGTAATCAAAAATCTCCCAACGAACAAAAGTCCAGGACCAGACAGCTTCACAGGCGAATTCTATCAAACTTTTAAAGAGTTAATTATCTATTCTTCTAAAACTATCCCCCCAAAAAACAGAAAAAGAAAACTTCCAAATTCATTCCATGAGGCCACTATCATCCTGATACTAAAACCAGATAAAGACACACAGAAAAAAAGAACTACAGGACAATATCTCTGATGAATATAGATGTAAAAGTCTTCAACAAAATACTAACAGAATCCAGAAACACATTTAAAACATCATTCAACATGATCAGGTAGGATTTATTCCCACGCTGAAAGGGTGGTTCAAATATTCACAAATCAATCAACGTGATATGTCACATCAATATGAAAAAGGATAAAAACCATAGGATCATTTCATGAGACATGAAGAATTTGACAAAGTGAAACAACCAGTTATGATAAAAGCCCTTAACCAAGTAGGTTTAGATGGAACACACCTCAACATAATAAAGGCCATATATGAAAAACCTACAGCATAAATCATACTCAACTGGAAAAAACTGAGAGCTTTCCCCCTGAGGTCAGGAACAAGACAAAGATGTCCACTCTTACCACAGTTATTTAACATAGTACTGGAAGTCCCAGGCACAGCAATGAGACAACAAAAAGAAAAGCAAGGCATAAAAATTGGTAAGGAAGAAGAAAAACTTCCTCTATTTGCCAATGACACGAGACTATACATAGAAAACCTGAAAAACTCCACCAAAAACTACTAGAACGAATACACAAATTCAGTAAAGTTAGAGTCTACAGAATCAATGGGTGGAAATATGTTACATTTCCATGCACTAATGATGAAGAAGAAGAGAAATTAGTAAAACAATGCCATTTACAATTGCACCAGAATGGTAACTTACCCAGGAATAACCCTAACCAAAGAAGTGAAAGACCTGTACTTTGAAAACTATAAAATATTGATGAAAAAATTGAAGAGACCACAAAGAAATGGAAAGACATCCCATGCTCTTGGATTGAAAGAACAAATATTATTAAAATGTCTATATTACCCAAAACAATCTACATAGTTAATGCAATGCCTATCAAAACACCAACAGCATTTTTCACAGAGCTAGAACAAAAACATCATAAAATTTACATAGAATCACAAAAGACTCTTAATAGCCAGAGTAATTTTGAAAAAAGAAAAGCAAAGCTGGGACGCCTAGGTGGCTCAGTGGTTGAACATCTAACTTTGACCCAGGACCTGATCCCTGGATCCTGGGATTGAGTTCTACATCAGGCTCACCGCCTGCTTCTCCCTCTGCCTATGTCTCTGCCTATGTGTGTCTCTCCTGAATAAATAAATAAAATCTTAAAAAGAAAAGAAAAAAAGCTGAAGGCATCACAATCCCAGGCTTCAGGTTATATTGCAGAGCTATAATAATCAAAAGAATATGATAGTCACACAAAAATAGACACATAGATTAATAGAATAGAAAGACCAAAAATAAAACCACAATTATATGGTCAATTAATCTTTGACAGAGTAGGAAAGAATTTCAAATGGTAAAAAAGAATATCTCTTCAAGGAATGGTGTTGGGAAAACTGGACAGCAGCATGCAAAACTATGAAACTGGATCACTCTCTTTTACCATACATAAAAGTAAACTCCAAATAGATTAAAGACCTAATTGTGAGTCCTGAAACCATCAAAATCCTAGAGGAGAGCACAGGCAATAATGTTTCTGACATTGACTGTAACAACATTTTTCTAGATATGTCTCCTGAGGCAAGAGAAACAAAATCAAAAATAAACTATTGATACTACATCAAAATAAAAAGCTTCTGCACGGCAAAGGAAAGAATCAACAAAACTAAAAGGTAACCTACTGAATGTGAGAAGATATTTTGCAAATAACATGTCCAATAAAGGGTTAGTATTCAGAATATATACTTTCACAACTCAACACCCAAAAAATGAATAATCCAATTAAAAATGGGCAAACCACTTGAATGGACATTTCTCCAAAGAAAGCAATCAGATGGTCAACAGACATATAAAACGATTCTCAGCATCACTGATCATCAGGTAAATGCAAATCAAAACCAAAATGAGATTCCACCCCATACCTATCAGAATGGCAAAAATAAAAAACACAAGAAACAACAGGTGTTGGTTAGGATGTGGAGAAAAAGCAACACTCATGTACTGTTCATGGGAATGCAAACTGGTGCAGCCACTGTGGAAAACAGTAAGGAGTTTCCTTAAAACTTTAAAATAGAACTACCCTATGATCCAGTAATCACTCTACTGGATTTTTACCCCTCAAAATACAAAAACACTAATTCAAAGGGAAATAGGCACCCCAATGTGTGTAGGAGCATTATTTACAATAGCCAAATTATGAAAGCAGCCCAGTGTCCACTATAATAGCAGCCCACTGTCTATAATGAATAGATAAAAAAGTAGTGTGTGTGCATGCTTGCACGGGCACACACTGTGTGTAATGGAATATTATTCACCCATAAAAAAGAATGAAATCATGTTTTTTGCAATGACATGGATAGATCTAGAGAGAAAAATGGTAAGTGAATTAAGTCAGTCAAAGACAAATACCATATAGATAATACATGATTTCCACTCATCAGGGGAATTTAAGAAACAAAACAAATGAGCAAAGGAAAAAAAAAGAGAGTGGCAGAAACTAAGAAACAGATTTTTAACTAAATAGACAAATTGATAGCTACCAGAGTGGAGGTGGCTGGGGCAATGGGGAAACAGCAGATGGGATTAAGGAATACACTTGTGATGAAGAGTGATGCATAGAATTGTTGAATCACTGTATTGTACACTTGAAACTAATATAACACTTTATGTGAACTACACTGGAATTGAAATAAAATAAGAAAATGTATATTCACATAATATTATGACTTTGGTTAATAAGGTATTACATGATTGAAAATTGCAAAGATATCTGTTAAAAATTCTCAGCATAAGAAAAAAAATTGCAACTGTGTAAGAAGACGGATGTTAGCTAAACTTATTGTGGTAAACATTTCTAAATATACATATATACAAATAAAAAATAAGTAACTTTCTTTTTTTTAATAAGTAACTTTCTATAGTGTATTCTCTATATATATATTTATATATTGTGTTACTAATAAATGCTATCACAAATTCTTAACTCTTTTTCTTAATAAGTTCTTACAACAAAGTGTTTTTTATTTTTCTTCATGTAAGAAGATTATGATATTATTACCCTTATATTTAAAGAATGTTCATTATGGGAATTTTAAGAGGGAAAGTGAGCAAGTAAATATTCTAATAAAAAAGGTGAAATAAATTCAAAAGACCCAGAATATCAACCACAAATATGCATATTAAAAATAAAGCAACTAAATTTAATGATGTATCAATGGATAAACCTAGTTCTGAGAATATTTATATTTAATGGAAGAACTATTCTTGGGACATAGAATGTTAAAACATCTTAACTATTCCTCACCTGATATAAATTACCACCATTTTAGTTCAGAAAACTGTGATTTTGAACAAACTATGGATTTTCCTCCTTATGTTCACAGAATACCAATGATAGCAGACAGGAAAATTTATGCCATGTGTTCCTGTTAATTAAGCTACCTTGCTTGCAAGCCATTTCAAGAATTGGAGAGAAATCTCAATTCAAAAGTCTCCAGATATTAACTCATGGTTAAATCATTTCTATTACTTTAATAAATATGATTTTAATTTGCAAGAGCTCTTTTAAGAAATGGTTAACAAACACAATAGATTCTCCTTTGAAACTGGTACCCCAACTAGGGCACTGATAATTTTGCATTTATATATTTATATTTATTTAATTTTGCCTTATTATACATATATAAAATGAAACTAACATAACACTGTATTATATATATACTAATATGAAACTGTATTATATATATACTACATAATACACACACACACTACACAGGCAAGCTTGGACTCAATAGTATTATTCCAATTCTTTTTTTTTTTTTTGTATTATTCCAATTCTTAAATGGATATATAATTAATGGTCATCAGTACTGTGCATTTTGTTATGCCAGAAAGATCCAGGTTATTAGAATTCTGAGTTCCATTGATTCCTAAATGTATTACATTTTCTAGGTGGAAAATTGAGCTCACTTGAATATTGTTTGAAATGAAGAGCCTCATTCTCAGACCTCTCTTTCCTTCACTAGGAGGTGCTGAAGGATTCTTGGGGCAAGACTGGGTTTCACTACCTTTGGAAGAAACAATGGCTATCTTCTTTGTGTCCCAGCCTGGTCTAAAATGATTCAGGGAGACTGTGCCTCTGAATGGTCATATCAAGGCCAAACCACAAATTAATCTGAAATTTCGTCACTGAGGCATCTACTCCAAAATATTAATTGGAAGCCTTCTGTGGATCTAGCTCCATCGTAGGCAAAGTTGGTTGGTTTGAGTATTCTTTTCCAAAGAATCTTTTCTTTACCTTTTAAAAAAAATATTTTATTTATTCATGAGAGAGAGAGAGGTAGAGACACAGGCAGAGGGAGAAGCAGACACCTCGCAAGGAGCCCAATGTGGGATTCGATCCCAGGGCTGGGGATCATGCACTGAGCCAAAGGCAAATGCTCATCTGCTGAGCCACCCAGGCGTCATTGGGGAATCTTTTCTTTTTTAAGAATTTATTTATTTTAGAGAGAGTGGGAGCAGCGGGAGGGGCAAAGGGAGAGGGACAAGCAGACTCCCACTGAGCAGGGATCCCGATGTGTGGCTCAATACCCAGACCTTGAGATCATAACCTGAGCCAAAGTCAGATGCTTAACCAACTGAGCCACTCAGGCGCTCCTGCGTGTTATTTTCATAATGTCTCAGTGGCAGAAATTAATGCCAAGTTGTGGGTGGCACTAGGATCATATATACTAATAAAGTACCTTAAAGACTAAGAACCGCAGAATATCAGTTGCATTGTCAAGAGTTAGAACACAGTGAATAGATTTAAATTTCTTTTAAAAGAGCCAAGAGTGCTTAGTGGTTAAACAATCTTTAGATCAGACAGCCTGACTTTGTAATGTGATCTGCCACATATAATCCTGGACAATTTATGCAATCTCTCCACATATCACATCTCAAAAAGGAGGATGACAAAGTCACTATGTATAACAAAGTTAGGAAATAAATAGGTGCTGTCCTTGAAGCATTTTCTATTGCAGTTGACAAATGACAAAGACTTAATAAATTTTAGCCATCATGATTAGGTTCCAGGTAGTGGAACTTGGGAGGATGAGAAGAATTAGCACAGATAGAGGAGCTAAGAAAAATCATTTCAGCTAATAGAGAGAGTGTGAGTAAAGGCTTACATTAAAGAAATTCAATACACGACCTTCATCATCCTGTATAATCTAGTTGCTACCTACCTCTCTAAACTCCTTTCAAGACATCTCAACTACATTCATTGTCATTTAGCTACACTGGCATTCACTCTGTTAAACATGCTCTGATTATCCCCACCTTCAGATTGTCACACATACTCTACTTTTTATTTGCCTAAAAACTGTTCATTCTTCAAGTTTTAATTTAATGTCTCTTCTTCAGGAAAACCTTCACTGAAACAGACCCTAATCCCAATTTTAATGATGTGGGAAACAAAGGCAGAAGAAAAATTATTAAATTTCCTTACCATCTACAGCACACTGACAAGTCCATGAAAAAGGCAGACCAACATTCCTCCAGGGACTCAACTGTTTCAATGTTAAAACTTTGCTAAAGGCAAAAGACAACCTTAGCCTGACCCCCAGGATCCTGTTAAGTCTACTTTAACACGTAAAAATTCCTTTAGAAAATTAATCTCTGGGCCTCCCAAGATACATGTTGGCAATCATCCCCCAAGCATATGGCGCACCGATACACATCTGAAGGGCCTCATGACTAAGGTTTTAATAGATGACAATAAATCACCTTTTCTCAGTAATAGCTAGCCCCCTCAAGGTTCTGGAAACCTTGCTTCCAAAATTCTTTAGAGACTTACGCTCTCCCTAATCCCCTCCCATCTTGAAAGTATATAATGGGCCACTTCTCATGCCCCAGTGCAACTTTTCCTGCCCACAAGACCTGTACCCATGTTTTAATAAAATCACCTTTTGCACCAAAGATGTCTCAAGAATTCTTTCTTAGTCATTGGCTTCAAATACTAATGTTTTTTCCTACATCAATAGTAGCTTCTACTCATTTAAAATCTCACTGAATTCTAAAAAACATAATCACAATAACTTACTTGTGTAACCCGTGTAATATTTTGGTTCCCCTACTGATATGAATCCCATAGGAATAAGAACTGTATCTGTCTTCTACATCAATATAGCCCAAAAACATAAAATAGCACCTATCAGAGTCAACATTGTGTACTGCTGATACATAAATGAGTACATGAGTATGCAATAAGTCTTCAATCTTTGCAGAAGTCATGTGGAAACTAACTTAGACAAAAGAAATAGTCAAGTTAGAAAATAGATTAGAAGGAGTCAGTTGACAGTTTGGCTTCTCTAACTTATTTGCATAGGCCCTTGGTTGTTACAGAAAAATCCTTAACTGTAATTGATGGTTGTTGCTGTAATAGTATATAGCCTGTATTTCTACCTCTAGTAATGGGCTTTATGTGCTAGATTTTAATATCCTTGAGCCTGGGCAAGTGCACAAGTCTTTTTAAAAGAAACATGGTTTACTTGCACAAAACCGATCACTTCTGGGAGATTGTTAATGTCCTTGAAGTGATTTTGTGGGTGTGAAACAAATGGTGAGAATTTGAATTGGTCCCTCTTATTGTAGTATTGAAATTAAGTCTACTTAATTTATCAAGTCATGTTCATGCCCTGATTTTATATGCTTGTATCTATCAATAAACATTGTGATACTTGAAAAAAAAAATCAGGATGTGGTTACGAACTGGGAATAATGTTTTCTGTTACTCCTGATGGTGCCATGAAAAGATTATATAATAAAATATTTTAAAATAAAAAAGTAACAACTTTTTTGCAACAAAAAGTAAAGGTGTAAGTTTTCTGTTTTTTTGTTTCTTAGCTCTCACATTCGATTCATATGCATTTATATAATAATGGTCACACAGTACTTGGAAAGTTTTTTTTTTTGAAAGGATAACGATTGAACACCAAATAGGGTATTCTTAAAAACATACAAACATGATGGAGGAGGGACAAGATGGTGGAAGAGGAGGGTCCCCAAATCACCTGTCTCCACCAAATTACCTAGATAACCTTCAAATCATCCTGAAAATCTACGAATTCAACCTGAGATTTAAAGAGAGACCAGCTGGAATGCTACAGTGAGAAGAGTTCGCGCTTCTATCAAGGTGGGAAGACGGGGAAAAAGAAATAAAGAAACAAAAGGCCTCTGAGGGGGAGGGTCCCGCGAGGAGCCGGGCTGAGGCCCGGGTGAGTGTCCCCAGGACAGGAGAGCCCGGTCCCAGAGAAGCAGGAGCTGCACCAACCTTCCCTGGTGGAAAGGGGCCTGCAGGGAGGTGGAGCAGGACCCAGGAGGGCAGGGATTCCCTCGGACTCCCTGGGACACTAACAGGCACCTGCACCCCGGGAGAGTGTGCCGAGCTCCCTAAGGGCTGCAGCGCGCACGGCGGGACCCGGAACAGCTCGGAGGGGCTCAGGCGGTGGCTCTGCGGAGGGGGCTGTGGGGCGGGAGCGAATCAAACAGCGCAGGCCCCGGAGCACAGGGCGCCAGGACACAGCCCAGGATCCGGCCTCCCCCAGGACAGGCAGAGGCCAGGAGGGCCCAGGACAGTGAGGATGCTCCTGCCCCGAGCTGAGCAGATCAGCGTCCCCTCCAGGCCCTGCAGACAGAGAGCCCCGGAGCTACTGCGGGAGCTGACTCCAGGGCTGCAGAGCTGGCCCCACCACTGGGGTTGTTCCTCCTGGGCCCTCACGGGATAAACAACCCCCACTGAGCCCTGCAGGGGGCAGAGCAGCACCCCGAAGTGCTAACACCTGAAAATGAGCACAACAGGCCCCTCCCCCAGAAGACCAGCTAGACAGACCAGTTCCAGGGGAGGTCAAGGGACTTAAAATATACAGAATCAGAAGATACTCCCCCGTGTTTTTTGTTTTTTCTGTTTTGTTTTGTTTTTTTTTTCTTTCTTTTTGATTTCTGATTGCTTCCCCCACCCCTTTTTTTTCACCTTTCTTTTTCTTTCTCTTTTTCTTCTCTTTTTTCCCTTTTTTTCTTTTCTCTTTTTTCTTTTTCTCTTTTCTTTCCTTCTCTCTCTCTCTTTTTCTCCTTTTGCCAATACAACTTGTTTTTGGCCACTCTGCACTGAGCAAAATGACTAGAAGGAAAACCTCACCTCAAAAGAAAGAATCAGAAAGAGTCCTCTCTCCCACAGAGTTACAAAATCTGGATTACAATTCAATGTCAGAAGGCCAATTCAGAAGCACTATTATACAGCTACTGGTGGCTCTAGAAAAAAGCATAAAGGACTCAAGAGACTTCATGACTGCAGAATTTAGATCCAATCAGGCAGAAATTAAAAATCAATTGAATGTGGGATCCCTGGGTGGCGCAGCGGTTTGGCGCCTGCCTTTGGCCCAGGGCGTGATCCTGGAGACCCGAGATCGAATCCCACGTCAGGCTCCCAGTGCATGGAGCCTGCTTCTCCCTCTGCCTGTGTCTCTGCCTCTGTCTCTCTCTCTCTGTGACTATCATAAATAAATTTAAAAATTAAAAAAAAATCAATTGAATGAGATGCAATCCAAACTAGAAGTCCTAACGACCAGGGTTAACGAGATGGAAGAACGAGTGAGTGACATAGAAGACAAGTTGATGGCAAAGAGGGAAACTGAGGAAAAGAGAGAGACAATTAAGAGACCATGAAGACAGATTAAGGGAAATAAACAACAGCCTGAGGAAGAAAAACCTACATTTAATTGGGGTTCCCGAGGGCACCGATAGGGACAGAGGGCCAGAATATGTATTTGAACAAATCCTAGCAGAAAACTTTCCTAATCTGGGAAGGGAAACAGGCATTCAGATCCAGGAAATAAATAGATTCCCCCCCCCCCTAAAATCAATAAAAACCGTTCAACACCTCGACATCTAATAGTTAAGCTTGCAAATTCCAAAGATAAAGAGAAGATCCTGAAAGCAGCAAGAGACAAGAAATCCCTGGCCTTTATGGGGAGGAGTATTAAGGTAACAGCAGACCTCTACACAGATACCTGGCTGGCCAGAAAGGGCTGGCAGGATATATTCAGGGTCCTAAATGAGAAGAACACGCAACCAAGAATACTTTATCCAGCAAGGCTCTCATTCAAAATGGAAGGAGAGATAAAGACCTTCCAAGACAGACAGGAACTGAAAGAATATGTGACCTCCAAACCAGCTCTG
This sequence comes from Vulpes vulpes, assembly GCF_048418805.1. NCBI lineage: Eukaryota > Metazoa > Chordata > Mammalia > Carnivora > Canidae > Vulpes > Vulpes vulpes. The sequence continues at coordinate 651,021 of NW_027325675.1, forward strand.
CAAGAAATTTTAAGGGGGACTCTTAAAATTCCCCTTTAAGAAGAAGTTCAGTGGAACAATCCACAAAAAATAAGGACTGAATAGGTATCATTATGACACTGGGCATGACACTATCTGTCAATAGTAACTCTGAACGTGAACGGGCTTACTGATGCCATCAAAAGGCGCAGGGTTTCAGACTGGATAAAAAAGCAGGACCCATCTATTTGCTGTCTACAAGAGACTCATATTAGACAGAAGGACACCTACAACCTGAAAATAAAAGGTTGGAGAACCATTTACCATTCAAATGGTCCTCAAAAGAAAGCAGGGGTAGCCATCCTTATATCAGATAAATTAAAATTTACCCCGAAGACTATAGTGAGAGATGAAGAGGGACACTATCTCATACTCAAAGGATCTATCCAACAAGAGGACTTAACAATCCTCAATATATACGCCCCGAATGTGGGAGCTGCCAAATATTTAAACCAATTAATAACCAAACTCAAGAAATACTTTGATAATAATACACTTATACTTGGTGACTTCAATCTAGCTCTTTCTACCCTCGATAGGTCTTCTAAGCACAACATCTCCAAAGAAACGAGAGCTTTAAATGATACACTGGATCAGATAGATTTCACAGATATCTACAGAACTTTACATCCAAACTCAACTGAATACACATTCTTCTCTAGTGCACATGGAACTTTCTCCAGAATAGACCACATACTGGGTCACAAATCGGGTCTGAACCGATACCAAAGATTGGGATCATCCCCTGCATATTCTCAGACCATAATGCCTTGAAATTAGAACTAAATCACAACAAGAAGTTTGGAAGGACCTCAAACACGTGGAGGTTAAGGACCATCCTTCCTGCTAAAAGATGAAAGGGTCAACCAGGAAATTAAGGACGAATTAAAAAGATTCATGGAAACTAATGAGAATGAAGATACAACCATTCAAAATCTTTGGGATGCAGCAAAAGCAGTCCTGACGGGGAAATACATCGCAATACAAGCATTGATTCAAAAACTGGAAAGAACTCAAATACAAAAGCTAACCTTACACATAAAGGAGCTAGAGAAAAAACAGCAAATGGACCCTACACCCAGCAGAAGAAGAGAGTCAATTAAAATTTGAGCAGAACTCAACGAAATCAAGACCAGAAGAACTGTGGAACAGATCAACAGACCAGGAGTTGATTCTTTGAAAGAATTAATAAGATAGATAAACCATTAGCCAACCTTATTAAAAAGAAGAGAGAGAAGACTCAAATTAATAAAATCATGAAAGAGAAAGGAGAGATCACTACCAACACCAAGGAAATACAAACGATTTTAAAAACTTACTATCAACAGCTCTACGCCAATAAATTAGGCAATCTAGAAGAAATGGATGCATTCCTGGAAAGCCACAAACTACCAAAACTGGAACAGGAAGAAATAGAAAACCTGAACAGGCCAATAACCAGGGAGGAAATTGAAGCAGTCATCAAAAACCTCCCAAGACACAAGAGTCCAGGGCCAGATGACTTCCAAGGGGAATTCTATCAAATATTTAAAGAAGAAAACATACCTATTCTACTAAAGCTGTTTGGAAAGATAGAAAGAGATGGAGTACTTCCAAATTCATTCTATGAGGCCAGCATCACCTTAATTCCAAAACCAGACAAAGACCCCACCAAAAAGGAGAATTATAGTCCAATATTCCTGATGAACATGGATGCAAAAATTCTCAACAAGATACTAGCCAATAGGATCCAACAACACATTAAGAAGATTATTCACCATGACCAAGTAGGATTTATCCCCAGGACAAAAGGCTGTTTTAACACCCGTAGAACAATCAATGTGGTTCATCATATCAGCAAGAGAAAAACCAAGAACCATATGACCCTCTCATTAGATGCAGAGAAAGCATTTGACAAAATAAAGCATCCATTCCTGATCAAAACCCTTCAGAGTGTTGGGATAGAGGGAACTTTCCTCGATATCATAAAAGCCATCTACGAAAGGCCCACAGCAAATATCATTCTCCATGGGGAAGCACTGGGAGCCTTTCCCCTAAGATCAGGAACAAGACAGGGATGTCCACTCTCACCACTGCTATTCAACATAGTACTGGAAGTCCTCGCCTCAGCAATCAGACAACAAAAAGACATTAAAGGCATTCAAATTGGCAAAGAATAAGTGAAACTCTCCCTCTTCGCCGATGACATGATACTCTACATAGAAAACCCAAACGCCTCCACCCCAGATTGCTAGAACTCATGCAGCAATTTGGTAGCGTGGCAGGATACAAAATCAATGCCCAGAAATCAATGGCATTTCTATACACTAACAATGAGACAGAAGAAAGAGAAATTAAGGAGTGAATCCCATTTACAATTACACCCAAAAGCATTAAACTCAACACCAAAGAAGCAAACAATCCAATCATGAAATGGGCAAAAGACATGAAGAGAAATCTCACAGAGGAAGACATAGACATGGCCAACATGCACATGATAAAATGCTCTGCATCACTTGCCATCAGGGAAATACAAATCAAAACCACAATGAGATACCACCTCACACCAGTGAGAATGGGGAAAATTAACAAGGCAGGAAACCACAAATGTTGGAGAGTATCTGGAGAAAAGGGAACCCTCTTACACTGTTGGTGAGAAAGTCGGGAAAACTGTGTGGAGGTTCCTCAAAGAGTTAAAAATAGACCTGCCCTATGACCCAGCAATTGCACTGTTGGGGATTTACCCCAAAGATTCAGACGCAATGAAAAGCCAGGACACCTGCACCCTGATGTTTCTAGCAGCAGTGTCCACAATAGCCAAACTGTGGAAGGAGCCTCCATCGAGGTGTCGAAGGAAGGTGTCCATCAAAAGATGAATGGATAAAGAAGATGTGGTTTATGTATCCAATGGAATATTACTCAGGCATTAGAAATGACAAATACCCACCATTTCCTTCAATGTGGATGGAACTGGAGGGTATTAGGCTGAGTGAAGTAAGTCAATCGGAGAAGGACAAACAGTGCATGTTCTCATTCATTTGGGGAATATAAATAATAGTGAAAGGGAATATAAAGGAAGGGAGAAGAAACGTGTGGGAAATATCAGAAAGGGAGACAGAACATAAAGACTCCTATCTCTGGGAAATGAACTAGAGGTGGTGGAAGGGGAGGAGAGCCGGGGGTGGGGTGAATGGGTGACGGGCACAAAGGGAGACACTTGACGGGATGAGCACTGGGTGTTATTCTGTATGTTGGTAAATTGAACACCAATAAAAATTAATTTATTAAAAAAAAGAAAAAAAAGAAAAACATACAAACATGAGGTAAAAATGAGCTAAATTGCTCTATAGGCAGATTCAGAGTAAATTATAATGTGAATTCTGCAATTTCCAAGAAAATACATTTTTAAAATATGAAAAAAATCAGAATTTTAATCTCTGTACAGTTATTCCATGTTTTGGTTTGTTTGTTTGTTTATTTGGAATGATGCATCTGTAGCAGTGGTGGGGACATTGGTAAACTCTCTAAAGCCTTTTTATTTATTTATTTTTTAATTTTTATTTATTTATGATAGGCACACAGTGAGAGAGAGAGAGAGAGAGAGGTAGAGACACAGGCAGAGGGAGAAGCAGGCTCCATGCACCGGGAGCCCGACGTGGGATTCGATCCCGGGTCTCCAGGATCGCGCCCCGGGCCAAAGGCAGGCGCCAAACCGCTGCGCCACCCAGGGATCCCTCTAAAGCCTTTTTAAAATGTAGTCTGAACTCAGCAGCACCGACAATTGCAAGTTTATTAGAAATGAAGAATTTCAGGCTTTTTCGCAACGGGTTTCCCGCCAGAACACAGGTGTCGTGAAAACCACCGCTAAACATAAACCAAAATGGGAAAGGAGAGGACTCACATCAACATCGTCGTCATTGGACACGTAGATTCGGGCAAGTCTACCACTACTGGCCATCTGATCTACAAATGTGGTGGGATCGACAAAAGAACTATCGAGAAATTTGAGAAGGAGGCTGCTGAGATGGGAAAAGGCTCCTTCAAGTATGCCTGGGTCTTGGATAAACTGAAAGCTGAACGTGAACGTGGTATCACCATTGATATCTCCCTGTGGAAATTCGAGACCAGCAAGTATTATGTGACCATCATTGATGCCCCAGGACACAGACACTTTATCAAAAACATGATTACAGGCACATCTCAGGCTGACTGTGCTGTCCTGATTGTTGCTGCTGGTGTTGGTGAATTTGAAGCCGGTATCTCCAAGAATGGGCAGACCCGTGAGCATGCCCTTCTGGCTTACACACTGGGTGTAAAACAACTAATTGTTGGTGTTAACAAAACGGATTCCACGGAACCACCCTACAGCCAGAAGAGATACGAGGAAATCGTTAAGGAAGTCAGCACCTACATTAAGAAAATTGGCTACAACCCCAACACAGTAGCATTTGTGCCAATTTCTGGTTGGAACGGTGACAACATGCTGGAGCCAAGTGCTAACATGCCTTGGTTCAAGGGATGGAAAGTCACCCGATAAGATGGGAATGCCAGTGGAACCACACTGCTTGAAGCCCTGGATTGCATTCTGCCACCAACTCGTCCAACTGATAAGCCCTTGCGTCTGCCTCTCCAAGACGTCTACAAAATTGGTGGTATTGGTACTGTCCCAGTGGGTCGAGTGGAGACTGGTGTTCTTAAGCCTGGTATGGTGGTCACCTTTGCTCCAGTCAATGTTACAACTGAAGTAAAGTCTGTTGAAATGCACCATGAAGCTTTGAGCGAGGCTCTTCCTGGGGACAATGTGGGCTTCAATGTCAAGAACGTATGTGTCAAAGATGTTCGTCGTGGCAACATGGCTGGTGACAGCAAAAATGACCCACCAATGGAAGCAGCTGGCTTCACAGCTCAGGTGATTATTCTGAATCATCCAGGCCAAATCAGTGCTGGATATGCACCTGTGCTGGATTGTCACACAGCTCACCTTGCTTGCAAGTTTGCTGAGCTGAAGGAAATAATAGATCGTCATTCTGGAAAGAAGCTGGAAGATGGTCCCAAGTTCTTGAAATCTGGGGATGCTGCCATTGTTGATATGGTTCCTGGCAAACCTATGTGTGTTGAGAGCTTCTCTGAGTATCCTCCTCTGGGTCGTTTTGCTGTTCGTGACATGAGACAGACGGTTGCTGTGGGTGTCATCAAAGCAGTGGACAAGAAGGCAGCTGGAGCTGGCAAAGTCACCAAGTCTGCCCAGAAAGCTCAGAAGGCTAAATGAATATTATCCCCAATACCTGCCACCCCAGTCTTAATCAGTGGTGGAAGAACGGTCTCAGAACTGTTTGTGTCAATTGGCCATTTAAGTTTAATAGTAAAAAAGTGGTTAATGATAACAATGCATCGTAAAACCTTCAGAAGGAAAGGAGAATGTTTTGTGGACCATTTGTTTTTTTGTTTTGTTTTGTTTTGTTTTTGTGCGTGTGTGGCAGTTTTAAGTTATTAGTTTTTAAAATCAGTACTTTTTAATGGAAACAACTTGACCAAAAATCTGTCACAGAATTTTGAGACCCATTAAAAGAAAAGTTTAATGAGAAAAAAAAAAAGAATTTCAGACCCACTCCAGACCCACTCCCATTATCATTTTCCCAGTATCTGCAGATCACTTAAATGAACAGTTAACTATAAGAAGCATTACTCTGAGGGTCTTAGTCTGGCCATAGTTGATGTTACTCTGAAATAGGGCGGAAACAAATAAACTAGCAAGGAGAGTTGAATTGATAGATCTTGGAGACAATTTTATTTAGAAATGAAGTAGAGGCAATTGTCATGATTTTATTTTTTTCAATGGGAACAATTGATAAAAATGACAGTGTATTTTTGAAAATAATAATAATCACAAAGAACAAAAATAGATAAGCCTCGATGTACAAAATACTCCTGTGAAGATATAATCCAGATATTTTAAAGCTGTTTCTGTAATGATAGCTGGACTCAAGATGTAAATTCCATGTAAAGATGAAGCTTCAGATTGTTGCCATTGTGATGCCCACTGATAATTTCCTGTTTTCTACCTGTCCTGAAGTATCTTACCAAATCCTTCCATTTGTGAGAACATCTTATTATTTTTTGGGAAAATGGAGTAAATATCTTCTGGAGATTAAACATTCTCCAAACAGATGACACTCTGTGCTGAAATTATCAGTGTTAAAGTAATCTTATTTTTCCTGAAACACCAGCTGTCCCTCAGGCCTACTTCGAAGTTGGCATCCCATCAATGAAGAGGCTGGGTCTTCTCAACTCAAAATGATCTAGGTATCATATTCCTCTTACCAGAGAAGATAACTTTAATGGTTTTAGAACAAAGAGCTACATATACTATTTTTAATTTCTTTTTTTAACACATTGAAATGTTTCTATGTGTTTCCATTTTATAAGAGTTTATTTCCTTATTGGCTCACATTCACTAAACACCAATTTATCAAGTCTTCACAGATCCCATCATTTAGCAGACAAGGTTGGCATTAGAGATACAGAGAGAAGAAATCAATAGTATGTGTCTCTGTCAGACTTGTGACAGATAAAATGTCATTGATTTTATTTAAATATAATGGCTCTGAAAAGGTTCACAAGCTACTATTTGTGTATATCTAACATCTCTGGGGAAACAGAAATAGTTTTAAAGTATTTTAATATACATCATAGTCCATGGCTTGCGTTTTCTTATTTTCCTCAGTATTTTTCTGCCTCACTTTACCTTTTTTATTTTTATTTTTTTCCTGGCATAGAAATATAGTAGAGACTCAATAAACACTTCCTGAGTAACTGAAAACCAAATCATGTCCATATGCTCTATTAAGAATAGAAAAATAAAATTAATAAGATTATCTATTTGAGAATCATTATTTGTAAAATTAAAAGCATGTTGTTAAAAATGATCTTTATTTGCTGTATTACGTATTTAATAAAAAACAGTGACTCAAGAAGGATCATTTACTATCTTAAATTTAGAATCTTGAAATAACCAATAAACAGTTGCATGAAAATGTGCTGTTTTATTTCAAGTAGACAACTCACCTCAATCTTACACCTGGTAGCGATTTCTTTTGTACCTAGTTTTTTAGCACTGTATTTTCTTTTTTTAAATTAAATCTTCCTTACTTTAAATTCATCAAACTGAGTCTCAAGTGGTTTTGAATAAAGAGAGGTTGATCACAGACATCTGAACAAAAACACAACCTTCTCTAAAAGCTACTCAGAGAGGAGAATTGAACACAAACAAAACCTTTGCTAAAAGCTACACTCTGCCTTTAGGTAGAGAAAGTTTAAAGTAGCCTAAGTGTCCTGATTCAGGAATTACTCTCTGTACAGATAAATTCAAACTGAGTATCCTTTACTTCCATGGTATTCCTGGGAATCCTCATCTTCCTTCTTCCTCCATTCAACAGCACATCCTACTTGCCACCTCAAATATTCTCACCAAATCCATGCCGCATCAAAATCTGGACTACCAGTAGCTATAACTAAAGGAGTAAGATCCTCCATGGTTGAAATGAGGTGATGGAGAATAACCAAAGGCACTACGGACCTCATCCTTTTTCACCTCATCCATGTGAGACCTTCCATTCATCGCCTGTTTTGGGGCTTCCTCTTTTGCCACTCTGAGTTTGTCAGTGACACTGAATGGGCAGTGTGGATTAAAAAGAAGCACACTGTTCAAGCCATTGCTCAACCAAATGAACCAGAAACCTCTGTTTCTCAAACCAGAAAATGTAGGAAATTGAGTAGAAAGGTTGATGCGGAGCCCAGTTTAAAAATCTAATTGTGAATGCCGAATATTTAGCTTAATTTTAATTTTTTACTGTTTGGCTTGGAGCCCACGCCACTCTGGGATATTTTAGGTGAATGGGTATTCTGACAATGGGGAATTAAGCAAAGTAATAGCTCTGACAGTTACAGTGAAGCATACTACTCCCACCCCCCGCCCCAATTTATATTTTGTAACTTCCCTTAAAGGGATACCTTACTGAAATTTAGTAGGATCCCCAAGGATAACTGAAATTTGAGCTTCAGTACAGATAAAGGCCATGAAATGTTTCAATTGGTGTATGTGAGCAGATGTTAAAATTAATTCAGTACCTGTGTTGTAAAGGCATATAATTTATCTGTTGTAGAAATTCTTTCAGTAAATTTTGAATTTCCAGTGAAGTTTGGATCTCCAATTTAGTAAACTGTGGACCTCTGGTTTGGTTTTTGGGTTTATGTTTTGTTTTGTAGTTTCTGGATATACTTTGAGGGAATCCAGAATCTATAGCCTGCTCACATTAGTTTCTTCCTCCAGAGAGTAACAAATCAGTGTCATAGAGTTAGAGGCTCTTCCATGGCAATATTAACTTTATTGGGTTTAAGAACTCTCGCCTGAGATTGGTTTGAATAGCCCCTTAGCTGTGTCATGAGGGCACTATGGGTATTATTCCCTATATTCCAGACTATATGGATTTTTTTTGCAACACAAAGGCACTTTTAAAAGTTACAGTGTGTTATTTGTTTTAGGAGTGTGGTCTTCAGTATGCTACATAGTGACTACTCTTGCTCCACATCAGCAAGCACTGATGGGTCCACATTTATTTACACAGTCTTTCCTTTAAGCACATCCTATGATGGCAACCAGTGCCAGGTTGAGACGCACAATTAATGGTCCCAGGATGAAAGTCATTCCTTTGAGTTAGAGGCAGTTACAGCTTATGTTAGAATTAAGACAGATGATTGTGCCTGCGAAACCAGGATAGTTCCCAGACAACACACGTGAACTACAGCCGTGTTAAGGAGGCCCCTAATTGCATACTCCTGTCCTTAAATGTCAATTAACAGAACCTGCCCATGTTGGTCAGCTGAATCTGTCAGGGAGATGTTGCAGTGCTCGGCCAATGTAGCACGATTCGACACAGTTCAAAGCACAAACCGTCCTTCAGCAGCTCACGTGAAAGCCTGCCAGTGGGATCCCTGGGTGGCGCAGCGGTTTGGCGCCTGCCTTTGGCCCAGGGCGCGATCCTGGAGACCCGGGATCGAATCCCACATCAGGCTCCCGGTGCATGGAGCCTGCTTCTCCCTCCACCTGTGTCTCTGCCCCTCTCTCTCTCTCTCTCTCTGTGACTATCATTAAAAAAAAAAAAAAAAAAAAAAACTTAAAAAAAAAAAAAAGAAAGCCTGCCAGTAGGCAGCAGAACCAAGTTACCAAAAAAGGCATTAGAAGAAGGAACCGGCCGCCGCCAGAGCCTGTGGTAGTGGTCCCTCGCCAGCCTGCATACAGAGCCAGTTTCACTCACCCCGTGGGAGTGGGATGTACCCCCACACTGGTGCCACCTCAACTTTGGTTAGGATATTAAGCCCGATTATGCCACATTCAATTCAAGTGGTTTTTTATTTTTTTTATTTTTTTTATTTTCCTCACAATCTTCACCACATCCAACTTATTATTCCAATGGTACTACTGTAGCTGGGGGTGCTTATGGTGACCCCACACAGGAGTTTCTACCTTCTAATCTCTGTTCAAAGAAAACATGCACCTGCTTCATCCTCTTCCCATATGAGAAAATCCATATGAGCTATTCACACAATTGAACCTCTTGGTGCATTAAAAAAATAAAAGGTAGAAAAAAGAAAAAAAAAGAAAAGATAAGAAAAGAAAAGGAAAGAAAAGAAAGGGTGTTTGAGTTTCCCTCTGAAGAAATGAAAAAGAAAAAAAGAAAAAGAAGCAGCAGGGTGTGGTGCGCCGTCTCCTCCCCTCCCCCATGGGCCCAATCAGTACCTGCTGTGAAGGCGTTTGTGGCCTCTGACGTCCTGGAATCAGGATCCACGGCAGGACGTCGAGTGTGAACGCTGCACAGCGGCTGGCACGGACCCGGCCCACACCGGACAGGAGCAGCGCCACGTGGTTGACGGCGTGGAGGGTCCGCGGCCGCCGTGCGCCAGGCCCCGGGGCCACCGCAGCTCCGCCGGGGCCGCCCTCCCCTTCCCGAGGCCGCCTGCAGCTGGTCCAGGACGTCCCCAGAGCTGGACGCTGTCCTGCAGCCTTTGTGCCCGGCTGCGGCGAGGCCTGTCCCCGGGGTCTCCGGGCAGGGCCTGCAGGGCTCCCACGTGCTCGCGGCGGAGGCCTCGCCGCCTGGACGGAGGCCTGGGCCTCGCTGAAGAGCGGGTCGGCTTCCGTCACACACATGAGGACGCGCTCCTGGGCCTCCTCCACGACGCGGCCCGCTCCAGCTGGGCCCCACAGACGCCCCCACCACTCGGCTGGGTTCTCATCCCTCCGCAGAGGACACAGGGGCGACACCCTGGCCGCACCCTCAGCGCTCCGCGGTGGGCGCGCCGCGGGACCTCAGCGCGCACGACGTCCGGGGACGTCAGGCGCACGTCACACACGCACGTCACGCACGCTGGCCGCACGCAGCGCCCCTCCTCGGCGGTGTCCTAGACGTGAGCTGCCGCCTGTCCTGGGTCTCGTCGACACACTAGACGCTCCTGGCGGTCCGGGGGAGAGCGCCCGGGTCTGGGCCGTGGGCCGAAGACGCCAGATCTGGCGCGTCCTCGCGGCGTGTGTGTTCTCCTCAGGGAGGCCGCGCTGCTTGCGTGGGGAGGCCTGGGCAGGCAGAGCACATGCACCTGCCGGACGGCTCCATGGCACAGGATGACGGGGCGGGTCCTGGATGTGGGGAGCCTCCTCCAGGACTTCCAGCCAGATCTCCAGGTGCACCACCCTGCCGTGACAGGACCGGCTCCCTCCATTGTCCAGGGATGCGCTGCACTGTGGGGTGACTGGGCCCCTAGTCAGACCCTCGACCAGTTGGGGCTGCCTGCCCAGATGCTTGGCCTCCACGACACATTGCACAACTGACTCCCCATCGAGCTTCCTCAGCTGGGGATGGGAGTGCTCCAAGGCGGCCGTCTTCATCGGGAACTAGTCAGCTCCCTCCAGGCCTACTACGTTTCTGCAAGGTACGTTCTCAAAGGATCATCATAAGGATGATTCCCGGGCTTGCTTCAGGGGCAGGTTCTCTTCCTTGGCAGGAGTGCGGTCAGGAGTCTGCATTATGATCATTTCATGATATATACAAATATTGAATCATTATGTGGACACCTGAAAGCAACATGACGTTACATGTCATGGATACCTAAACAAAAAGTGATTTTTTACAAACAAACAAAAAAAACCCACAAAACAGAGAGAGAGGATACAGAAAGGTTTATTATTCACATAATGAAGCCTTCTAAAAAAACAAACAAACAAAAAAAAAAACGGTTATCTCACGAGCAGGTCCAAAAGCAGAGCCTGGAGATAACAGATAAAAGAGACCAGTTAGGCTTTTCTTGAAATTAGGGGATCTGCTTGAGTGAATGTTCCCTTGAATGTTCCTGGGACTTGCACGGTTTGAATTTCCTACTCTTGCCAAAGGAGGGAGCACCCAGCCTTTCTTATCAGCTTAGCCAGTTGTGGGGCAGAAGACACAGGGCTTGAAAACTTTCAGCAGTTAAATGTCAAAGATGAAGTCAGAGTTTGTTAAGATGCAGAAGAGAATGGCACTTAAGGACCTTTGCAACCACTGCTTTCTCTCCCATGAATCATCTTTGATCCAGTGTAACAAAATGTGGGTGGTTTCTTGTATTCTGGACTTATGGTGTAAGCTGAGGGTACCTTGTTTTAAGTACTTAACATTCTAAATTCAGAGACCCACCAGAAATTGGAATTGTTGAGAGGTGCCGGTTAGAGAAAGGACACACGTTAACCCTGCTCATTCATCCCTACCAATTACTGTAGAATGAACATTGGAAAATAATACTATGGTTGACATGTTGCAGAGATTCCTGTTCATGGAAAGCCTCCCCACTTTGGAGACATGGAAGGGGGCTCTATGAATTTTATTTTGAAAGTTTGGTAAAGGCTTCAAGAAGAGGAAACAGTTTTCATTCTTTGTTTATACATGTGCTTGGAACAAGGATTGCTGAAATTCTCCTGTGCTAAATGAACAGAAGGAAGGAGAATGGGAAAGAGAAAAGAAAGAGAGGGGGGAGAGAATGTATGTATGTGTGCATATGGGTAAGCTGCAAGACACGAGAAGGAGCAGAAACGCCTTCTCCAAGTATGCAGGGGAAGCATTCTGCAGGGTCCCACGGGACCTCGAAGGGCAAATACAATTGGGGGATATAGCCTTGTCGTAACACCTACAGATTTGAGGAATGAAGGGACAAAAGGGACATTAAACATTAAAGGAATTCATCAGCTAAGGGTCAGCTGAGAGATGGGGCCAAACCCACAAATGTAAAAATGCCTAGGGGAGCTGCACACAAATACTTTGTCATGGTTTGTTGGAGCTCATAAACGAGAAATATAATAATTATATCAAGCAAAGAAAAGACTGCAGTCCCACGCTAGGGAGTAAGAAAATATTGGAGTTCCCTTTCCTAACTCATGCCTCAGTACACAAAAGGAGGGAAGGGAAGTTTGGGAAAGACAGACCATAATTTTCTCTGCTTAACTCCATCTTTCATTAGCTCAAGGTAAGACTAATCTGTGCTACACAGTTGGGAAGGTGAGAGAGGAAATGTTACTGTTGAGTTTGAGAGTAAAGTTTTAAATTGTAGCAAGTCAGCCTTAAATGGGAAAGTGAGGTCAGTCCAGAAACCAAGGGAGATCAGAGAAGCTTTTGAAACTGGTTTCTCATTTTGTTTTGTTTTGTTTTGTTTTGTTTTAATGAACCTTTAGCAGGAAATTTTATCAACATAGTACCACATGAAGATAGTTACTAAAAAATAGAACTTCAAGAAATTATTCCAGATACAGTCACATAACTGAATCATTCTGGAGCTTTCGACCTCAGTATAGGTGTTCTATCCCTGTGGGGCTACCTCTGACCATCATTGGTATGTGTTTTGTACCCTTCATTGTGGATGGTTGAGAAAGTACAGTAAACAAGTGGAATTTGAAGTTCACTGTCCTCTGTTGTGTATGTGTGTGCATGTCACTCACATACAGAATTATCCAAATATGTTTATTATGGGAAATATGATCATCCTCCACCATGGGGTGGTTTATACTAAGAGTAGTAGGCTATAGAATAAAAATTAAGAACAACAATATTTGTTAAAGAACTGTTCACACAGAAGTGAGAGGAAGCACATTTAAAAGTTCCAGGTGTGACCAGAATAACATGGAGACAAACTCAGAGGAGAAAGGGAAGAGTAAAGAGTGTAAAACCTACCAAAAAAGATTACCCTAAGATAAATACTAAGATGTTGCACTGATGGTAGCATTTCAGATATCCGAGTGTCTTAAGCTATTTCTGTGACATTTATGGAGAAGGAGTTTGAATAATAAATGGCTGTGGAGAAAAGTTGTTGAACACTAGCCATAGGAAAGTGGAAATCCCTATATATATCCTTTACAATTGTCTTATAAACATTAACAGAAAACCTAACAAGTGGAAAATATTTCATCTACCTAATTTTAAAAATTATCTCAGCCAGAAAAATGTAAAAAAAATGGCTATCTATATAAAAGATAGTTCCTACCTGTTTTGCAATTTATGACATCATTTCATTATGACAACTGTGAGAGCAATAATGCAATGCTATCTGAGCCATTTTCCAGATTTGGGACCTGGGTGACTGACTGTACAACCTATGGAAGACATTTCTCTTTTCTAGATCTTAGTTTATGAATCTAGTCAATTTTGACTAAAGCTCTAGACTTTACACATTTTTATTTTACTCACATGTCCACAAATAATTTCTATTCACACGCAGTGTAGGAAAAATAAACCACCTGTGTTTCCAACCCTGTTTTCCCACGTAAAAGCTGTGTAACTTTGGACAATTGACATATGCTCTCAGTGTCTCAGTTTCCTTGTTAAGTATGTCAAAGTAATAATAATAGTTGCTCTGTAATGTAATGAGGACAAATAAGATATTATATACAAAAACTTTCACAGAGTGCCTGGTAAAAGGTGATTGCTTAGTAAATGCTATCTATTATTATAATTGCTTGTAATTCTAAAATGGCATATGTTACATTTGTGTAAATGTATGTCTATATGAGTTTATATGTGATAAGCACATACTGTATAAAGAGAGATAAATATATCTATAGTCCTTTTTTAGAGTGTATGAGCATATATTTCTTTTAAGATATTTAACAACTTTGAACTTTATAAAATCATTTCCACAAAATCCATATGCGTAGGAATGAAACTTAAAACATAGAATTTCTAGCTCTCGAGGATTCCCACAAGAGGGGAAAAAGATTCTTTTCATGACTGGAAAAATAGAAGCACTTTGAGACAAACATGTGCTTCAGACTATAATCCACTTTCCTTTCCTACCATGGCACTGACAGCATTATGAACCAGAAAATTGTTTGAGCAGCCACAGATAAGGAATTACAAATCTGGAGATTCAAGAGTTGTATAAAGCAGATGTAAGGTTAATTTGCATGGTTTAGTCCTCTCCCAGATTTTTTCAATATATTTCAATGGCTTAAAATTCTGAAAAACTGATAGAAAATAAAAAGGTTTCTATAGGCTCTCTGATTTCTTGCTGACTCATCTGTCTGAAGGCAAAGCCAATTACTATGGCTTGCATTTTCTTGTGCAGAAAGCAGAACATACTCATAGTTAAATAAGAGCCATTAAATATTTAGGGGAGGGAGAAAAGTTTTATGAATTGAGATGATGACAGCAAAAAACTATGTATGGGTATTTTCCTCTTAAACAACAAGAAAACACTTTTTTGAGAGTAACTTGAAAATCTCAAGCATGAAATATGATTTGATTTAATATCCATTTAATGATTTTTTAATTTTTTTAATTTTTTTATTTTATTTTATTTTTTTTTAAATTTTTTTTAAATTTTTATTTATTTATGATAGTCACAGAGAGAGAGAGAGAGAGGCAGAGACACAGGCAGAGGGAGAAGCAGGCTCCATGCACCGGAGCCCGATGTGGGATTCGATCCCGGGTCTCCAGGATCGTGCCCTGGGCCAAAGGCAGGCACCAAACCACTGCGCCACACAGGGATCCCCATTTAATGATTTTTTTAAATGTTGATTTTTTGGTTGGCATGTAAGAAGAAATATCCTCTGATATAAAGCTAAATTTTATCCTTGGGGTAATAAAAAAAACCAATATGGTCTTCTGAACAAAGAACTAGCTGAACAATTGGGATTCTATTTTTGGCCTCACCAGTGACTTACTTGCTCAGTGACCTCGGACATATCGCTTAAATGGCTTTGTGCCTCAAGGTTCCCAGCTGTAATATAGAGATTATAATGCCTGCACCTACTTCATGGGACTGTAGAACTATTTCAGTTGAGTTTGTTTAAAACCCCAAAGGTTTTTGAAACTATCAGAAATAACAGTTACATTCAAACAAGGTTGTATTTTATTAATTTCTTTTTACTGTTTGATTTGGCTTTCTTGTAGTCTTATATAATCCTTTTCTTACTAAAATAAGTCACTAGGATGAAATTAATAGGTAAAGATTTTCATGGGATATTAAGGAACAATTTTAACAGTGAAGGGAAATTAAGAATACACTTCTGAGATCCACTGATATAACTTCTACTCCTTGGCATATTTAACTCATGATTCAAAAGAGAATTGTAATATGATCATGTAACTTGGAACTTCTCACTAAATCTATAATTGGCAATTTTCTTTTTTTTATATTTTATTTATTTATTCATGAGAGACACACACAGAGAGAGAGAGAGAGAGAGAGAGAGGCAGAGACACAGGCAGAGGGAGAAGCAGGCTCCCTGCAGGGAGCCCAAGGTGGGACTTGATCCCGGGACTCCAGGATCACGCCCTGGGCCAAAGGCAGGTCCTAAACCGCTGAGCCACCTAGGGATCCCCTCAATCAAGATTTTCTCATACTGTCTCTATAAATGCACTAATAATGCATCTTCATCTCTCCAAATCCAGAAGACCTATTAAAGCCCTGTTCAAATGCCATGTCCTTCTAGATTCCTTCCCTCTTTGTAACACTATGTGTCATCCAATAAGGAGTTCTGAATAGTAGGAGGACTTGAGTAAGAGAGATAGCTCATTTTTTATATTCCTGACATTTCATGATTTCTTACAATTATAAATACATTTGCATACAAATATATATGTATACAGTTATTATTTATTCAAAATTATTCTTGAAAAGAACTTTGAAAAGTTCTTCTCGAACTCCAAACTAGAACTCACTACTCCAACCACAGAAATATCTTATTTGCTCTGTTCTCACAACACTTCTTAGAGTCTTAGACTTTTGCATTTTTACAAAACCTTAGAATCAAGGTACGGTCGACATTTCTCACCTGTAAGTGAAATAGTCTCAACTTAATAATCCTTCCTCCTGCCATATCCCTTAGTCTATTTGGTGTCATACTTTGGTTTTTATTCTTTGTTTTGTTTTTACATATTTAAGCTTTTTATCGTTGATTTAACTTCTTTCGGTCTCCAATATCATGCTGAAGTGCTGTCTAGTGTTCCTATGTGCAAAAGTGTACAATGTGTCTTACCAAGAAAATACATGTGGTAAGCTCCATTCAGACAAGAGTTATAGTGCTATTTGCCATTAATTCAAAGTTAATCCATCAACAATATATATTAAAGAAAGTATTTTTAAACAGAAACATAAAGTTATATATTGATCAGTTGATAAAGATGTTGTGATCAGTTCTCAGGAATATATCCTTGCATTATCCTTAGGAAAAGTGGTTCTGTATTTGCTATTTTGGCATGTGTGGTCACTTTATAGAACATAACTACCCACCAATAATAAGAAATGGCTGTACCTATTTTGTTTGTGTACAAACACTGCCTTCAGCAATATTTTAAAATCTCCCTTCTAATTCCACAGTAGTGCCTGTCTTGTGCACATTTCCAATTTTATGGTCATTTCAATTATAAACAAAAATTTGGCCAAGTTTAAAGCTTCAGTTTCATATTCATTTTAATGCTTGCCTCCTTCTTTCCCACAAAACTAGCCAGATAGCTATCCCAAGAATGAAACTGAGGCATACATCTTTTACTTTTTGTTATCTTGATATTCTGAGCCCCCTTCCGTGCCAAAATGGAAAAGGACATGTAGTTACTCATATGAATATTGGTGTAGTTTTCTTTTCTTTACCCTGCTGCTCTTGTTAAGACTAACTGGTCATTGATACTGTTTCTGTGCAGCATCCAGATGCTGGCTCTCTTTTCACATCCAATATTGCACCCTGCACTCTGCATGTGATTATATCATTGTACTCCAAAACAAATAGCCACATGTCTTTCTTCCTCAAATCATGTCATTCTTTAGATCTGGTATATGTGATATTCTATTATTTCTTCTTTTAATAGCTACCGTAGTAATCATTAATGCTATTGTAGATTTTTGCTTTCCCTCTTTTTGAGAAAATGATAGTATTATTCTTCGCCACTCCACACATTATATGAAGTCATGTGCTTCTTAGAGTAGAAACCTCTAAGAAGTAGGACATAATTTGCAATGTCCCCTTTCACTACCACAGCAATCTACATCACTGCAGACAGTAGAATCGTCACCAAATTATATTCTTGAGGGAGTATAATGTTGAGACAAACCTCCCAGTTCATAGTATCAAAAGTAAAGTGGTGCCTTAAAAAATAAAGTATGTGGCATTGGCTTATAAATTCTCCAGATTGTAAAAGACAACTTTAATCAGAAGTTAAAGACTGCATTGGTGAAATATTTGATAAAATTGTTTTTTGAAATAATTTACAAGGAAGACTGGATAACTAAGAAATGTTTAGATCTAAAGATTGGCATTGGTAGTATGTTTCAGTTTGGGGTGATTTCTTTAAGAAACGTATTTTGAAAAAAAGAGGCAAGCTGAAAAAAAGTGGCCAGTTTGCAAGTAGGAATAAAAAATAAAATAGAGATTTCAGAAATTCAGTGATTTCAAATGTTGAAATTTTTTTTTATTATTTATTTATTTATTTATTTATTTTTTTACTGCAGCACTTTATTTTCCTCACACAATGACGCGTTGCTGGGGCCTAATGTTCTCACATGACAGTAGAAAACCAAAATTTGTTGTCATCTCTTAAAGAATTGAGAATTGTGTACAAAAAACATTACATAAATTAAAAGGATGAATAAAATTACAGTTGTAAATGCAAACCGTTTTCCAACTCAAGGCAATTAACCACCCACCCACGGTGTTCTGGCAGGAAAACATCGGGTAAGACAGGAAAGTGGGTACTAAGGCTCAGACCTTCCCAACCCTGTTAGACCGGCAAGACAGAAATGACAACTGGTTCAGACTCTTGCCAGCCTCTAGAGAAATCCTGGAATAGGCGGCTCTTACGCGTGAATACCCTGCACAGATCAAGAACCCGATGGTCTTGTGGATTCTCCAAATCAGTTCATTTCTCTCCTATGAACATGTTCTCACCCTCAGCCGTGAAGTAACCGAGCCGCATGTGCTAAGGGTTTAAATCAAAGATATGTACAGGGTATTAAACATATACCAAGGGAACAGTTAACTTGGATACAAGGTCAAGATCAGCAACAAGTTCTACAATCCAGTGCTGATATCAGATACAAGCTTCAAGGACAAATTTCTTTTCAAAGGCTTATTCCAGTTTCATGAGGCTAGCATGAGGTGTATACATTTGCCAGGGCAAATTTATACTTCGGAATTCACTCATGCAGCAAATGCTACGCATCTGCTCGCAGTCCATTTAGAAGCATTTGCAGTGGATGATGGAGGGGCCCGACTCGTCGTACTCCTGCTTGCTGATCCACATCTGCTGGAAGGTGGACAGTGAGGCCAGGATGGAGCCTCCGATCCACACAGAGTACTTGCGTTCGGGAGGAGCAATGATCTTGATCTTCATCGTGCTGGGGGCCAGGGCTGTGATCTCCTTCTGCATCCTGTCGGCGATGCCGGGGTACATGGTGGTCCCGCCAGACAGCACCGTGTTGGCGTAAAGGTCCTTCCGGATGTCCACGTCACACTTCATGATGGAGTTGAAGGTGGTCTCGTGGATGCCACAGGACTCCATACCCAGGAAGGAAGGCTGGAAGAGCGCCTCTGGGCAGCGGAACCGCTCATTGCCGATGGTGATCACCTGCCCGTCGGGCAGCTCGTAGCTCTTCTCCAGGGAGGACGAGGACGCGGCCGTGGCCATCTCCTGCTCAAAGTCCAGGGCGATGTAGCAGAGCTTCTCCTTGATGTCACGCACGATCTCCCGCTCTGCAGTGGTGGTGAAGCTGTAGCCACGCTCCATGAGGATCTTCATGAGGTAGTCAGTCAGGTCTCGGCCCGCCAGGTCCAGACGCAGGATGGCTTGGGGCAAGGCGTACCCCTCGTAGATGGACACAGTGTGGGTGACGCCATCCCCAGAGTCCATGACAATACCAGTGGTGCGGCCAGAGGCGTACAGGGACAACACGGCCTGGATGGCCACGTACATAGCTGGGGTGTTGAACGTCTCGAACATGATCTGAGTCATCTTCTCACCATTGGCCTTGGGGTTCAGGGGGGCCTCGGTCAGCAGCACGGGGTGCTCCTCGGGGGCCACGTGCAGCTCGTTGTAGAAGGTGTGGTGCCAGATCTTCTCCATGTCGTCCCAGTTGGTGACGATGCCGTGCTCGATGGGGTACTTGAGGGTCAGGATGCCCCGCTTGCTCTGGGCCTCGTCGCCCACGTAGGAGTCCTTCTGGCCCATGCCCACCATCACGCCCTGGTGCCGGGGTCGCCGGAAGATGGACGGGAACACGCTCGGGGGGCGTCATCCCCGGCGAAGCCCGCCTTGCACATGCCGGAGCCATTGTCGATGACGAGCGCAGGATCTCCTCTTCCATGGCGATCGGCGGAGGCGGTGGTCGGGGACGTGGAAGTCGAGTGGCGGGAGGACGCGGAGCGCAGGCCAGCTGCGGTGAGTGAGCAAATGTTGAAAAAATTTACCGAATTAAGACCCCAATACAAAGAGATAACATTGAGAAAACATTTTGACTCAGAAAGGCAGATCAGTGTTCAGCCTTGGCAATTTTGCTCTAGCAACGACGATGTGATTTAGCTGAATGTGAAGTTCGTAAAAGATACACATGATTGGCTCCTCCAAGTCAATAAGAGCTGGCTCTAGCATCCCCCCTGTCTCTCATCTTCCAATAAGCGATCTTTGGCTTTCTCTCATAGTCATAGAAGGAGTTCCAGAAAATAGGCAGAGGTATTCAATAACACTTGAGGCCTAAATGCATAACTGATCCACTGTGATTTCCCTTATATTTTATTGCACAGAGCACATCACAAGGATGTGAAAAATCATGAATGTGGAAAATGATTCCAAATCATAAATGTGGAAAGTGATTCCAAACCATGATATGAGTTTCCATAAAGTCCTATTACAATGCATACACATTTGCTAAATCTAATAAATGTTAATTAAGGCTACTAATAGGAGAGAGAATTAAGAAAGAAATATTAAATGGAAAAAAAAAGAAATATTAAATGGTAATAGTTCTAGTTTTTATTTTTTGTGATATTTCAATTACAACAATATATATTCCATCTAAGCTGTGAAAGATGAAGAAATTTACAAAATTTCATTTTACCCATTAATCATCTGCCAACCATTAAACTTAGTCTTGTAAAAGTTGTTACATTTTTAGTTTTAAAGACTGTTTTTAGATAGATTTGCTTTGGTAACAAATAGCCCCCAAACTTCAATGGCATAAAACATTACTTTCAGTAATTTTAAGTACATTTACTTTTAATCAGGAGCTATATGTGTGTATGCTTTATATGCCTTTCCATTATGGACTGTGATTAAAGGAACAATCTCTGCTTGGGACATCTCTGTTGGCAAAAAGACAAAGCAAGATAGCTGGTAGAAACTTAGAGTTATCTTTTCTACTCAAGTATGTTAAGTCATATCTGCTCCCGATGAAATTGCCAGCTTGTTATTGAAAATAGTAAGAGTGACAATAATAATACATTAAAAAATGAACTTATTTCCTTAAACTAAAATATTATGGTGAATTTATATCAGATAGTCATAATAAGTATTTTAGGGAAGAGTAAGAGTGATAAGCTTATAGCAGACAATGGGTCATAGAAATCCTGAAATATTTCTGGAAAACATAAGGGAGGGACTCAATATTGGGGTAGGCCATTTTTCCTCCTTAGAAATAGCTCTCAGATATTTTCTTCTTTATCCTTGTCTCCACTCTCTGGAAAGTCCTTCTTTTTGTACAGTAACCCTAGACACATCTTAAAAGGGCAACAGAAAGCAAGGACCCCGAGTTTACATCCACATAAACCTAAAACTCTTCATACATTTTTCAAACACCATGACACTATATAATCTCACATTACCTAAACTTCATCACTAGGAAATAAGGATTCCATTAATTTGCTATTCTAATTTGTGAAAGAAACATATTCCAATAGGTCTACAACTGAAGTTCCAAATTCAGCTGCAACCTTATGCATCTAAAGACTAAGGGGAGTTTTATTAGTTTCTTAGGGCCACTGTAGCAAACTACTAAAAATTGGGTAGCTTAAAACAACAAAAATTTATTTTCTCATAATTCAGAAGATTGGAAGTTCAAATTAAAGTGTTGACAAGATTGGTGGTGACTGGAGGTTCTCTCCTTGTTCCTGGTGGTTGCTGGCCATTCTTGAAATTACTTGACTTGTAGATAGATCACTCCACTCTCTGCCTTTGTCTTTACATGATGCTCTCCTTTTGGATTTGTTTCTGAATCTCTTTCTTCTTATGAGAACACCAGTCATATTGGATTTAAGCTCCACCTTAATCCACTATGTTTTCATCTTAACTTGATTGTATCTACAAAGACACCACTTTCAAATAAAGTCACCTGCATGGGTTCTGAGTGGATATATATTTTGGGAGATTACTATTCAAGCCAGTATAGGAGGCTCAACCAAATCTATTCAGGATAAACTCAAAGACCCACATCAAGACCCATTTTAAACAAACTGCCAAAAGCCAAAACCAGAGAATCTTGTAGGTAACAAAAGAGAAATGACTTATCATATATAAGGGATCTTCACTAAAATTATAAGCAGATTTCTCACCAGAAATTTTGGAGGCCATAAGAAAGTGAGCTGATATATTCCAAGTTCTAAAAGAAGAAAAAGTATAAACCAAGAATAATATATCCAGCAAAATTGTACTTCAAAAATGTCATAAATTAAGATTTTTGTCTTATAAAAATCTGAGGGAATTTGTTGCCACTACACATGCTCTGCAAGAAATACTAGAGTCTTGAATGTCAAAAGGAAAATATAATAGATGGTAACTGAAAGATGTATGAAGAAACAAGGATTTCAGGAAACATAAATATATAAGCAATTACAAAAGCTATTATTACTGTAACAATAGTTGGTAACTTTACTTTCTGTTTTTTATATGATTAAGAAATGAAAACTTTTTAAAATACAATTATTAGTCTAAAAGTATCATTGGAAGTTTGGTTTGTAATTCCACATTTTGTTTTCTACATAATTTAAAAAAAAACTGGTGAATTAAAAAAATATCAACTTATGGTTTTGGATATACAGCATATAAAGATGTAATTTTGTGACATCAGCACCTGAAAGGAATAGGGATAGAGCTATAAAGGAGCAGAGCTTTCATATAGTATTGACAAATTCAAATTAGCATATTATTATAGTTTCAGGTATAATTTTAAATATAATCCTCATAGTATTCACAAATAAAATAGCTTTAGAATACACACAAAAGGGGGTTAGACAGGACTTTAAATGTTTCACTAAAAGAATCAACTAAACATGAAAGAATATGGTAATGCAAGAAATGAGGGACAAAAAAACTATAAGACATATTTGATGTAAATCAAATAGCAAAATGACAGAAGTCTTTATCAGTAATTACATTAAATATAAATTGATTAAATTCTCCAATCCAAACATAGAGAATGGCTGGATGGGTTAAAACATGGTTCAACTATTTGCTGTCTATAAGAGACTCACTTTAGATCCAAGACATGAACGTGTGGAAAGTGAAAAGATGGAAAAAACCCTTGCAAATAGTAACCAAAAGAGGAGAGGGAGGCTATAGTAACACTAGAAAAAAAAACTTTAAATTAAAAAAAAGGTAATAAAAGTTAAGGGACATTATATATTAATGTTCATACAGCATGATACAAAATTATAAACATTTATATACCTAATAACAATCAAAATATATAAAGCAAGGTTGTCTTCCCTTGGTAATCTTTCTTCTTGGAAGAAACCTTAGAGAAATAGTTTTGCAATAATAGTTTGATGCTTTAATACTTCACTCTCAATGATGATTAGAAAAATCAGAAGAGATTTCTCTGGAGAGGGAAGAAGGAAATAGAGGACTTGAACCACACAACTAAACCAGTTACATCTAACAAACATATGTATAGAGTTCTCTACCCAACAGCAATCATTCTTTTCAAGTGTACATGGGATATTTTCCAGGAAATTGGAACCCTTGTGCACTGTTGATCAGAATGCAAATTTGCAGCCATTGTAGATAAACAGGGAGGTGTGTGTGTGTGTGTGTGTGTGTGTTTTAAGATTTTATTTATTCATGACAGACACAGAGAGAGAGTGAGAGAGAGAGAGAGGCAGAGACACAGGCAGAGGGAGAAGCAGGCTCCATGCAGGGAGCCCGATGCAGGACTTGATCCCAGGACTCCGAGATCTTGCCCCGGACCGAAGGCAGGCACTAAACCAGTGAGCCACCCAGGGATCCCCTCAAGATGGTCAATTTTAATATATCATGTATATATATATTTTTTTAAATTTTTATTTATTTATGATAGTCATAGAGAGATAGAGAGAGGCAGAGACACAGGAGGAGGGAGAAGCAGGCTCCATGCACCGGGAGCCCGACGTGGGATTCGATCCCGGGTCTCCAGGATCGCGCCCTGGGCCAAAGGCAGGCGCCAAACCGCTGTGCCACCCAGGGATCCCTATATCATGTATATTTTACCACAATTTTAAAAACTGGAAAAAATGATTATTTACTGTTAAAGCAAAAATAATAACAATGTGGTGTGGAGTTTCTAACATATGGGGAAATAAATGTATGACAACAATAACAAATGGCCATGAGGATAGAAATGGAAGTATACTATTATAAGGTTCTCACACTTTACATGAAATGGTTTAATATTACTTGAAGTGTTGAAAAGTTAAACGTATATACCATCAACCTGCAATCACTAAAATAAGTATTTATACTTAATTGGTGAACAAAAGTGATATGTGAATTCATAAATCACTAAATCACTAAAATAAGTATTTAAATCACTAAATATTTAAATAAGTATTTAAATCACTAAATCACTAAAATAAGTATTTATAATTAATTGGTGAACAAAAGTGATATGTGAATTCATAAAAATATCCAATTAATATAAATTAAAGAGAAGAAAAAGGCAACAAAGAACACATGGAAAAATGGAAACAAGAATAGTAAGATTTAAACCTTGAATGGTTAAACATAACACTACTGTATTATCTGAGACATATACCTGAGAGGAAAAAAAAAGCAATACCTATACAAAGATTTAGATTCATAATATTATTATGAATATTATTATGATTATTCATAATATTATTATTACGATATTATTATTATTCATAATATCTTAAAACTGAGGGGCACTTGGGTGGCTCAGTGGTTGAGCATCTGCCTTTGGGTGAGGTCGTGATCCTGGGTTCTTGGGATCAAGTCCCACGTCAGGGTCCCCCCAGGGAATCTGCTCATGTCTCTGCCTTTCTCTCTCTCTCTGTGTCTCTCATGAATAAATAAAATCTTAAAAAAAAATAAGACACACACAAAAAAGCATATACTATAGGATCTAACTAAAGAAAATTTTAGAAAATTCAAACCAATAAAAGATGTCAGAAATAAAATCAGTATTGCCTAGGAAAGGTTGGGGGTAGCTTGGTTGGGAACTGTGATTACCAAGGGAAGACACAAATTTTTGTAGGTTATGGAGATGGGTTCAATATCCTGATTGTATTAATTGTTTCACAGGTTTATATATTGTCACAACGTACCAAATTCTAACTATAAATTAGACTTTATTGTAGTTAATTACATCTCAAAAAATAAAACTAGCATAAAGGCTAAAACAGAGACATTAGCAATCCCATTTAAACAGCAAATATAAAGATTAAAAAATTACCTTTTAATATAAGACATAGTTTACATATGTTTCCTCTAACTAGAATTCCTATATGCAACATTCCAGAGAAGCTGTGTTAAAAGACACTGTGTTAAGAAGTAATGTCTAGGGATCCCTGGGTGGCGCAGCGGTTTGGCGCCTGCCTTTGGCCCAGGGAGCGATCCTGGAGACCCGGGATCGAATCCCACGTCGGGCTCCCGGTGCATGGAGCCTGCTTCTCCCTCTGCCTGTGTCTCTGCCTCTCTCTCTCTCTCTGTGTGACTATCATAAATAAAAAAAAAAAACAAAAACAAAACAAAAAAAGTATATATAGTGTTCCTTGGCATTGGATAAAAATCTAGATTTTATTTTTTCACCAAAACAGATTAAATCATACCTGAAATATATAAATTATTTTCCTGAATATTCCATCCCTGGCCTCTTTTTTTTGTTTTTTTTGTTTTTTTTTGCCTTAGGACAGGAAAATACCTTCTTTATAAATAAGAAGGTGGTTTTAAAATAGTACCTCCTTTCATCTGATTGAAACAAACATTTTTTCTGACCTCCAGTTTGCATTTTGACTTTGTACTGGAGAAACATTATTCAGGCTTTCAGGAGAGCACTACTAGTGAACTTAGAAAATATCTTGCCAAGTGGGCAAAACACAACTAGCTCTTCATTCTTCTGGAATGATTTTCAAGTATTAGAGGTCAATCAACAAATTGCAATGCAGAGTGGTCTTTTAGTCATCATTAATTTTCTGGTATTTCTAGAGAATTTCTCCCTCTATTGTTTACTTCATTTAGCAATCCTCCATAGATTTTTGCATTATTAATATTACTGTATTCTCTCATCTATATACAGTACAAAGACAATAAGCAAACAAACACACTGGGAAAAAGTGGGTAAAACAAAGGTGTTTGGAGGGAAAGCACATGTTTTTCCAGCTACTAAAAACCTGATATTACATGAAAAATTAAGTTTATAATTGGTATATATTTGATAAAAAGAAGTGACTTTTAAAAACATTGTCGTTACCATTTCTGGTCATAGCATATTCTAGTTGTGTTATCCCAGCAGTGTTCCCAAAGGAAAGATTTAAGTGCAAGTAGTTTATTTGGGAAGTTATTTCAGGAAGCATTGCAGGGGTCGGGGGTGGGCAGAAAATGAGATAGGGAAGGGAAGGAAGTAAATAGAGCAGGCAGATATGAGCAGGTCATTGCTATAGGCAACTGGAGCTCAATTCCAACAGTAACTTCTGAAATATGGTGTACAACACAAATTAGGAAATTATAGCCCTCAGGTAAAACCTGCTACATCACCTATTTTGGTACCCCCTGCAGTCAAGGGCACCATTCCAGCAGTCTGGCACTGTGAGCCACAGAAACCAAGTTTAGATGCCCTCCCTATGCTCCCAGCACCTGTCACCCTGGCCAATGGCTGCACCATAGTCCTGCATGGGGTCTGTGCCAGTGGCCACCTTCACATTTGGCACTTCTCCATGTTGACAACTTTTGGACACCTAGCTTTGGAATCTCAGGCTGAGTATCAGGAGCTCTGAATGTCACCTCATCTCTGTCCAACTGCCCAAATTGGGTTTGGAAAACTCTTTAGGAGAAGAGAAGGAAATGCAGGGATTCCTTGGATAGAGAATGAAACTGATGAGGAGATAGCCAGCATTTCCCACTACCAGGTACCCCTCTTGACCAGTTCTTTTTCCGGAGAATTTTTCCATTTGAGCCAAAACAGGCCCACCATCTGGGATGGCTCATCCCAGGAAAATGAGGCAGGACAAGTGTTTTCTATCTTGTTATATAAGTATCTACATAATATACTCAACCTTGCCTCTTGGCAGAAAATGCTAAAAATAATCATCACCTGGCCTATGATGGGCTGAATAATATCCTCCCCAAAGATGCATATGTCCTAATCCCCAGAAATTGTGAATATGTTACCTTACCTGGCAAAAGAGGCCTTATAGATGTAACTAATTTAAGGATCTTGAGATTATCCTGATTATCCTGTGTACCCAATGTAATTACAAGGGTCCTTATAAGAGAGATGCAGGAAAGTCAAATAAAAGATGGCAATGTAACAAAAGACATTGTCAGTGAAGGAAATATAATGTCACTGCACTTTTTAAAAATTAAATTCAATTTATTTAACATATGGTGTATTATTAGTTTCAGGGTAGAATTTAGTGATTCATCAATTGCTTATAACGTCTTGTGCTCATTGCATCACATGCCCTCCTTAATGCCCATCACCTAGTTACCCCATTCCCCATATACCTCTCCTTCTGTATCTCTCAGTTTATTTCCTATAGTTAGGCATCTCATAGTTTGCCTTCCTCTCTGCTTTTATCTTACTTTATTTTTCCTTCCCGTTCCCTATGTTCATCTCTTTTGTTTCTTAAATTCCACATGAGTGAAATCATATGGTATTTGAAAATAGAGAAGGGGACCACATTTCAAGAAAAAACGTATAGCCTCTAAGACTAACAAAGCCAAGGAAACAGATTCTCTTGTAGAGCCTCCAGAAGGAACGAGTCCTAGTAACACCTTGACTTTAGCCCAGTGAGACTGATGTTGAGCTTCTGACCTCTAGAACCATAAGATAATAAAATTTAATTGTTTTAAACCACTTTAGTTTGTGATAAATTGGCGAGGCAACATAAGAAACTAATACAGGACCCTTTACAGGAAAAACTGTTTTCTTATTCCTGGTGTAAAATAACTCTTCTTAAATTTTAACAGATATAAGTACTACCTAAAAATCCAGTTAAAGCAGATTTTGAAGCTTGTCCCCAAAGATTCTGACATAGTAGGGCTTGGTTGGAGCCCTAGAATTTCCAACAGCCTCCTAGCTGATGCTGATGGTATACAGACCTAAGATAACTGGATTAGAGTTATATGTATATGTTTTCCCACCCATGGCAGAGAAGATGCCAAAATTGTTTCCTACCATTGTCTGTCAATGGATGAGGGCTGCTCCTTGGGCATCTTGCCTGGCTTTTTCAGTTTGCTTTTGAGCTAAATATTTGTGGGAAAGTCATCAGGCGAAGAGTTGCGGAAGTTTGCATTAGCAAGACTTCTGAATGCCTGGCATGTTTTGTGCCAAGGTAATATGGAATGGGACACCTGTAACATTTGCCACACACCGTACAACTGTCTTTTATCAATTCAATTATATACAAATGGTATAGAATAGAAAAAATTTTCCCCATCTGAAGTATGATGCTTTATCAAATATTTTTGTTAATCCATGCATTTGGGATGGGGATGACAAAGTTTACCATCCTATTTCATAACTTTATTAACTAGTTTTCATACAACCAGTGGCATAGTTTTTCCAATACAATTCTGTTGTTAAATAGTTATTTTCCCAGATCATTTGAAAGGCCAATGTTATGCGGGGGGGGGGGGGGGTTTCATGTTCCTTTTTTTATATATTGGTGGCCTAATGCTATAATTCTATACTGACTAAATTTGTTTTCCAGGAGCTATCTCTAATTAATTACTATTTTAAATGTATTATTATTGAAAAATACCATTACCTTCTCCCTCCCTCCCTCTTTCTCTATATAAAGACTAACCTATATTTTAAAAATGAAAGAATATCTTTAAGTTATTCTTACCATTAGAGCAGCTATGATGTTTTCAAAGAGGAAAAAGCTTATGTCAATGAAGAAAAACAAAAAGTACAAGCATTGGGCATCAAAGAACATGATGGACAGAGATTGAACCTTGCAGCTGTGTGAATAGGATAAACAATAACAAGCTTTAG
>NW_027325675.1:687500-708746 GCF_048418805.1 Vulpes vulpes
AGGGTTAGGGTTAGGGTTAGGGTTAGGGTTAGGGTTAGGGTTAGGGTTAGGGTTAGGGTTAGGGTTAGGGTTAGGGTTAGGGTTAGGGTTAGGGTTAGGGTTAGGGTTAGGGTTAGGGTTAGGGTTAGGGTTAGGGTTAGGGTTAGGGTTAGGGTTAGGGTTAGGGTTAGGGTTAGGGTTAGGGTTAGGGTTAGGGTTAGGGTTAGGGTTAGGGTTAGGGTTAGGGTTAGGGTTAGGGTTAGGGTTAGGGTTAGGGTTAGGGTTAGGGTTAGGGTTAGGGTTAGGGTTAGGGTTAGGGTTAGGGTTAGGGTTAGGGTTAGGGTTAGGGTTAGGGTTAGGGTTAGGGTTAGGGTTAGGGTTAGGGTTAGGGTTAGGGTTAGGGTTAGGGTTAGGGTTAGGGTTAGGGTTAGGGTTAGGGTTAGGGTTAGGGTTAGGGTTAGGGTTAGGGTTAGGGTTAGGGTTAGGGTTAGGGTTAGGGTTAGGGTTAGGGTTAGGGTTAGGGTTAGGGTTAGGGTTAGGGTTAGGGTTAGGGTTAGGGTTAGGGTTAGGGTTAGGGTTAGGGTTAGGGTTAGGGTTAGGGTTAGGGTTAGGGTTAGGGTTAGGGTTAGGGTTAGGGTTAGGGTTAGGGTTAGGGTTAGGGTTAGGGTTAGGGTTAGGGTTAGGGTTAGGGTTAGGGTTAGGGTTAGGGTTAGGGTTAGGGTTAGGGTTAGGGTTAGGGTTAGGGTTAGGGTTAGGGTTAGGGTTAGGGTTAGGGTTAGGGTTAGGGTTAGGGTTAGGGTTAGGGTTAGGGTTAGGGTTAGGGTTAGGGTTAGGGTTAGGGTTAGGGTTAGGGTTAGGGTTAGGGTTAGGGTTAGGGTTAGGGTTAGGGTTAGGGTTAGGGTTAGGGTTAGGGTTAGGGTTAGGGTTAGGGTTAGGGTTAGGGTTAGGGTTAGGGTTAGGGTTAGGGTTAGGGTTAGGGTTAGGGTTAGGGTTAGGGTTAGGGTTAGGGTTAGGGTTAGGGTTAGGGTTAGGGTTAGGGTTAGGGTTAGGGTTAGGGTTAGGGTTAGGGTTAGGGTTAGGGTTAGGGTTAGGGTTAGGGTTAGGGTTAGGGTTAGGGTTAGGGTTAGGGTTAGGGTTAGGGTTAGGGTTAGGGTTAGGGTTAGGGTTAGGGTTAGGGTTAGGGTTAGGGTTAGGGTTAGGGTTAGGGTTAGGGTTAGGGTTAGGGTTAGGGTTAGGGTTAGGGTTAGGGTTAGGGTTAGGGTTAGGGTTAGGGTTAGGGTTAGGGTTAGGGTTAGGGTTAGGGTTAGGGTTAGGGTTAGGGTTAGGGTTAGGGTTAGGGTTAGGGTTAGGGTTAGGGTTAGGGTTAGGGTTAGGGTTAGGGTTAGGGTTAGGGTTAGGGTTAGGGTTAGGGTTAGGGTTAGGGTTAGGGTTAGGGTTAGGGTTAGGGTTAGGGTTAGGGTTAGGGTTAGGGTTAGGGTTAGGGTTAGGGTTAGGGTTAGGGTTAGGGTTAGGGTTAGGGTTAGGGTTAGGGTTAGGGTTAGGGTTAGGGTTAGGGTTAGGGTTAGGGTTAGGGTTAGGGTTAGGGTTAGGGTTAGGGTTAGGGTTAGGGTTAGGGTTAGGGTTAGGGTTAGGGTTAGGGTTAGGGTTAGGGTTAGGGTTAGGGTTAGGGTTAGGGTTAGGGTTAGGGTTAGGGTTAGGGTTAGGGTTAGGGTTAGGGTTAGGGTTAGGGTTAGGGTTAGGGTTAGGGTTAGGGTTAGGGTTAGGGTTAGGGTTAGGGTTAGGGTTAGGGTTAGGGTTAGGGTTAGGGTTAGGGTTAGGGTTAGGGTTAGGGTTAGGGTTAGGGTTAGGGTTAGGGTTAGGGTTAGGGTTAGGGTTAGGGTTAGGGTTAGGGTTAGGGTTAGGGTTAGGGTTAGGGTTAGGGTTAGGGTTAGGGTTAGGGTTAGGGTTAGGGTTAGGGTTAGGGTTAGGGTTAGGGTTAGGGTTAGGGTTAGGGTTAGGGTTAGGGTTAGGGTTAGGGTTAGGGTTAGGGTTAGGGTTAGGGTTAGGGTTAGGGTTAGGGTTAGGGTTAGGGTTAGGGTTAGGGTTAGGGTTAGGGTTAGGGTTAGGGTTAGGGTTAGGGTTAGGGTTAGGGTTAGGGTTAGGGTTAGGGTTAGGGTTAGGGTTAGGGTTAGGGTTAGGGTTAGGGTTAGGGTTAGGGTTAGGGTTAGGGTTAGGGTTAGGGTTAGGGTTAGGGTTAGGGTTAGGGTTAGGGTTAGGGTTAGGGTTAGGGTTAGGGTTAGGGTTAGGGTTAGGGTTAGGGTTAGGGTTAGGGTTAGGGTTAGGGTTAGGGTTAGGGTTAGGGTTAGGGTTAGGGTTAGGGTTAGGGTTAGGGTTAGGGTTAGGGTTAGGGTTAGGGTTAGGGTTAGGGTTAGGGTTAGGGTTAGGGTTAGGGTTAGGGTTAGGGTTAGGGTTAGGGTTAGGGTTAGGGTTAGGGTTAGGGTTAGGGTTAGGGTTAGGGTTAGGGTTAGGGTTAGGGTTAGGGTTAGGGTTAGGGTTAGGGTTAGGGTTAGGGTTAGGGTTAGGGTTAGGGTTAGGGTTAGGGTTAGGGTTAGGGTTAGGGTTAGGGTTAGGGTTAGGGTTAGGGTTAGGGTTAGGGTTAGGGTTAGGGTTAGGGTTAGGGTTAGGGTTAGGGTTAGGGTTAGGGTTAGGGTTAGGGTTAGGGTTAGGGTTAGGGTTAGGGTTAGGGTTAGGGTTAGGGTTAGGGTTAGGGTTAGGGTTAGGGTTAGGGTTAGGGTTAGGGTTAGGGTTAGGGTTAGGGTTAGGGTTAGGGTTAGGGTTAGGGTTAGGGTTAGGGTTAGGGTTAGGGTTAGGGTTAGGGTTAGGGTTAGGGTTAGGGTTAGGGTTAGGGTTAGGGTTAGGGTTAGGGTTAGGGTTAGGGTTAGGGTTAGGGTTAGGGTTAGGGTTAGGGTTAGGGTTAGGGTTAGGGTTAGGGTTAGGGTTAGGGTTAGGGTTAGGGTTAGGGTTAGGGTTAGGGTTAGGGTTAGGGTTAGGGTTAGGGTTAGGGTTAGGGTTAGGGTTAGGGTTAGGGTTAGGGTTAGGGTTAGGGTTAGGGTTAGGGTTAGGGTTAGGGTTAGGGTTAGGGTTAGGGTTAGGGTTAGGGTTAGGGTTAGGGTTAGGGTTAGGGTTAGGGTTAGGGTTAGGGTTAGGGTTAGGGTTAGGGTTAGGGTTAGGGTTAGGGTTAGGGTTAGGGTTAGGGTTAGGGTTAGGGTTAGGGTTAGGGTTAGGGTTAGGGTTAGGGTTAGGGTTAGGGTTAGGGTTAGGGTTAGGGTTAGGGTTAGGGTTAGGGTTAGGGTTAGGGTTAGGGTTAGGGTTAGGGTTAGGGTTAGGGTTAGGGTTAGGGTTAGGGTTAGGGTTAGGGTTAGGGTTAGGGTTAGGGTTAGGGTTAGGGTTAGGGTTAGGGTTAGGGTTAGGGTTAGGGTTAGGGTTAGGGTTAGGGTTAGGGTTAGGGTTAGGGTTAGGGTTAGGGTTAGGGTTAGGGTTAGGGTTAGGGTTAGGGTTAGGGTTAGGGTTAGGGTTAGGGTTAGGGTTAGGGTTAGGGTTAGGGTTAGGGTTAGGGTTAGGGTTAGGGTTAGGGTTAGGGTTAGGGTTAGGGTTAGGGTTAGGGTTAGGGTTAGGGTTAGGGTTAGGGTTAGGGTTAGGGTTAGGGTTAGGGTTAGGGTTAGGGTTAGGGTTAGGGTTAGGGTTAGGGTTAGGGTTAGGGTTAGGGTTAGGGTTAGGGTTAGGGTTAGGGTTAGGGTTAGGGTTAGGGTTAGGGTTAGGGTTAGGGTTAGGGTTAGGGTTAGGGT
The DNA here is from genome assembly GCF_048418805.1 of Vulpes vulpes. Classification (NCBI taxonomy): domain Eukaryota; kingdom Metazoa; phylum Chordata; class Mammalia; order Carnivora; family Canidae; genus Vulpes; species Vulpes vulpes. The sequence continues at coordinate 691,304 of NW_027325675.1, forward strand.
TAGGGTTAGGGTTAGGGTTAGGGTTAGGGTTAGGGTTAGGGTTAGGGTTAGGGTTAGGGTTAGGGTTAGGGTTAGGGTTAGGGTTAGGGTTAGGGTTAGGGTTAGGGTTAGGGTTAGGGTTAGGGTTAGGGTTAGGGTTAGGGTTAGGGTTAGGGTTAGGGTTAGGGTTAGGGTTAGGGTTAGGGTTAGGGTTAGGGTTAGGGTTAGGGTTAGGGTTAGGGTTAGGGTTAGGGTTAGGGTTAGGGTTAGGGTTAGGGTTAGGGTTAGGGTTAGGGTTAGGGTTAGGGTTAGGGTTAGGGTTAGGGTTAGGGTTAGGGTTAGGGTTAGGGTTAGGGTTAGGGTTAGGGTTAGGGTTAGGGTTAGGGTTAGGGTTAGGGTTAGGGTTAGGGTTAGGGTTAGGGTTAGGGTTAGGGTTAGGGTTAGGGTTAGGGTTAGGGTTAGGGTTAGGGTTAGGGTTAGGGTTAGGGTTAGGGTTAGGGTTAGGGTTAGGGTTAGGGTTAGGGTTAGGGTTAGGGTTAGGGTTAGGGTTAGGGTTAGGGTTAGGGTTAGGGTTAGGGTTAGGGTTAGGGTTAGGGTTAGGGTTAGGGTTAGGGTTAGGGTTAGGGTTAGGGTTAGGGTTAGGGTTAGGGTTAGGGTTAGGGTTAGGGTTAGGGTTAGGGTTAGGGTTAGGGTTAGGGTTAGGGTTAGGGTTAGGGTTAGGGTTAGGGTTAGGGTTAGGGTTAGGGTTAGGGTTAGGGTTAGGGTTAGGGTTAGGGTTAGGGTTAGGGTTAGGGTTAGGGTTAGGGTTAGGGTTAGGGTTAGGGTTAGGGTTAGGGTTAGGGTTAGGGTTAGGGTTAGGGTTAGGGTTAGGGTTAGGGTTAGGGTTAGGGTTAGGGTTAGGGTTAGGGTTAGGGTTAGGGTTAGGGTTAGGGTTAGGGTTAGGGTTAGGGTTAGGGTTAGGGTTAGGGTTAGGGTTAGGGTTAGGGTTAGGGTTAGGGTTAGGGTTAGGGTTAGGGTTAGGGTTAGGGTTAGGGTTAGGGTTAGGGTTAGGGTTAGGGTTAGGGTTAGGGTTAGGGTTAGGGTTAGGGTTAGGGTTAGGGTTAGGGTTAGGGTTAGGGTTAGGGTTAGGGTTAGGGTTAGGGTTAGGGTTAGGGTTAGGGTTAGGGTTAGGGTTAGGGTTAGGGTTAGGGTTAGGGTTAGGGTTAGGGTTAGGGTTAGGGTTAGGGTTAGGGTTAGGGTTAGGGTTAGGGTTAGGGTTAGGGTTAGGGTTAGGGTTAGGGTTAGGGTTAGGGTTAGGGTTAGGGTTAGGGTTAGGGTTAGGGTTAGGGTTAGGGTTAGGGTTAGGGTTAGGGTTAGGGTTAGGGTTAGGGTTAGGGTTAGGGTTAGGGTTAGGGTTAGGGTTAGGGTTAGGGTTAGGGTTAGGGTTAGGGTTAGGGTTAGGGTTAGGGTTAGGGTTAGGGTTAGGGTTAGGGTTAGGGTTAGGGTTAGGGTTAGGGTTAGGGTTAGGGTTAGGGTTAGGGTTAGGGTTAGGGTTAGGGTTAGGGTTAGGGTTAGGGTTAGGGTTAGGGTTAGGGTTAGGGTTAGGGTTAGGGTTAGGGTTAGGGTTAGGGTTAGGGTTAGGGTTAGGGTTAGGGTTAGGGTTAGGGTTAGGGTTAGGGTTAGGGTTAGGGTTAGGGTTAGGGTTAGGGTTAGGGTTAGGGTTAGGGTTAGGGTTAGGGTTAGGGTTAGGGTTAGGGTTAGGGTTAGGGTTAGGGTTAGGGTTAGGGTTAGGGTTAGGGTTAGGGTTAGGGTTAGGGTTAGGGTTAGGGTTAGGGTTAGGGTTAGGGTTAGGGTTAGGGTTAGGGTTAGGGTTAGGGTTAGGGTTAGGGTTAGGGTTAGGGTTAGGGTTAGGGTTAGGGTTAGGGTTAGGGTTAGGGTTAGGGTTAGGGTTAGGGTTAGGGTTAGGGTTAGGGTTAGGGTTAGGGTTAGGGTTAGGGTTAGGGTTAGGGTTAGGGTTAGGGTTAGGGTTAGGGTTAGGGTTAGGGTTAGGGTTAGGGTTAGGGTTAGGGTTAGGGTTAGGGTTAGGGTTAGGGTTAGGGTTAGGGTTAGGGTTAGGGTTAGGGTTAGGGTTAGGGTTAGGGTTAGGGTTAGGGTTAGGGTTAGGGTTAGGGTTAGGGTTAGGGTTAGGGTTAGGGTTAGGGTTAGGGTTAGGGTTAGGGTTAGGGTTAGGGTTAGGGTTAGGGTTAGGGTTAGGGTTAGGGTTAGGGTTAGGGTTAGGGTTAGGGTTAGGGTTAGGGTTAGGGTTAGGGTTAGGGTTAGGGTTAGGGTTAGGGTTAGGGTTAGGGTTAGGGTTAGGGTTAGGGTTAGGGTTAGGGTTAGGGTTAGGGTTAGGGTTAGGGTTAGGGTTAGGGTTAGGGTTAGGGTTAGGGTTAGGGTTAGGGTTAGGGTTAGGGTTAGGGTTAGGGTTAGGGTTAGGGTTAGGGTTAGGGTTAGGGTTAGGGTTAGGGTTAGGGTTAGGGTTAGGGTTAGGGTTAGGGTTAGGGTTAGGGTTAGGGTTAGGGTTAGGGTTAGGGTTAGGGTTAGGGTTAGGGTTAGGGTTAGGGTTAGGGTTAGGGTTAGGGTTAGGGTTAGGGTTAGGGTTAGGGTTAGGGTTAGGGTTAGGGTTAGGGTTAGGGTTAGGGTTAGGGTTAGGGTTAGGGTTAGGGTTAGGGTTAGGGTTAGGGTTAGGGTTAGGGTTAGGGTTAGGGTTAGGGTTAGGGTTAGGGTTAGGGTTAGGGTTAGGGTTAGGGTTAGGGTTAGGGTTAGGGTTAGGGTTAGGGTTAGGGTTAGGGTTAGGGTTAGGGTTAGGGTTAGGGTTAGGGTTAGGGTTAGGGTTAGGGTTAGGGTTAGGGTTAGGGTTAGGGTTAGGGTTAGGGTTAGGGTTAGGGTTAGGGTTAGGGTTAGGGTTAGGGTTAGGGTTAGGGTTAGGGTTAGGGTTAGGGTTAGGGTTAGGGTTAGGGTTAGGGTTAGGGTTAGGGTTAGGGTTAGGGTTAGGGTTAGGGTTAGGGTTAGGGTTAGGGTTAGGGTTAGGGTTAGGGTTAGGGTTAGGGTTAGGGTTAGGGTTAGGGTTAGGGTTAGGGTTAGGGTTAGGGTTAGGGTTAGGGTTAGGGTTAGGGTTAGGGTTAGGGTTAGGGTTAGGGTTAGGGTTAGGGTTAGGGTTAGGGTTAGGGTTAGGGTTAGGGTTAGGGTTAGGGTTAGGGTTAGGGTTAGGGTTAGGGTTAGGGTTAGGGTTAGGGTTAGGGTTAGGGTTAGGGTTAGGGTTAGGGTTAGGGTTAGGGTTAGGGTTAGGGTTAGGGTTAGGGTTAGGGTTAGGGTTAGGGTTAGGGTTAGGGTTAGGGTTAGGGTTAGGGTTAGGGTTAGGGTTAGGGTTAGGGTTAGGGTTAGGGTTAGGGTTAGGGTTAGGGTTAGGGTTAGGGTTAGGGTTAGGGTTAGGGTTAGGGTTAGGGTTAGGGTTAGGGTTAGGGTTAGGGTTAGGGTTAGGGTTAGGGTTAGGGTTAGGGTTAGGGTTAGGGTTAGGGTTAGGGTTAGGGTTAGGGTTAGGGTTAGGGTTAGGGTTAGGGTTAGGGTTAGGGTTAGGGTTAGGGTTAGGGTTAGGGTTAGGGTTAGGGTTAGGGTTAGGGTTAGGGTTAGGGTTAGGGTTAGGGTTAGGGTTAGGGTTAGGGTTAGGGTTAGGGTTAGGGTTAGGGTTAGGGTTAGGGTTAGGGTTAGGGTTAGGGTTAGGGTTAGGGTTAGGGTTAGGGTTAGGGTTAGGGTTAGGGTTAGGGTTCGGGTTAGGGTTAGGGTTAGGGTTAGGGTTAGGGTTAGGGTTAGGGTTAGGGTTAGGGTTAGGGTTAGGGTTAGGGTTAGGGTTAGGGTTAGGGTTAGGGTTAGGGTTAGGGTTAGGGTTAGGGTTAGGGTTAGGGTTAGGGTTAGGGTTAGGGTTAGGGTTAGGGTTAGGGTTAGGGTTAGGGTTAGGGTTAGGGTTAGGGTTAGGGTTAGGGTTAGGGTTAGGGTTAGGGTTAGGGTTAGGGTTAGGGTTAGGGTTAGGGTTAGGGTTAGGGTTAGGGTTAGGGTTAGGGTTAGGGTTAGGGTTAGGGTTAGGGTTAGGGTTAGGGTTAGGGTTAGGGTTAGGGTTAGGGTTAGGGTTAGGGTTAGGGTTAGGGTTAGGGTTAGGGTTAGGGTTAGGGTTAGGGTTAGGGTTAGGGTTAGGGTTAGGGTTAGGGTTAGGGTTAGGGTTAGGGTTAGGGTTAGGGTTAGGGTTAGGGTTAGGGTTAGGGTTAGGGTTAGGGTTAGGGTTAGGGTTAGGGTTAGGGTTAGGGTTAGGGTTAGGGTTAGGGTTAGGGTTAGGGTTAGGGTTAGGGTTAGGGTTAGGGTTAGGGTTAGGGTTAGGGTTAGGGTTAGGGTTAGGGTTAGGGTTAGGGTTAGGGTTAGGGTTAGGGTTAGGGTTAGGGTTAGGGTTAGGGTTAGGGTTAGGGTTAGGGTTAGGGTTAGGGTTAGGGTTAGGGTTAGGGTTAGGGTTAGGGTTAGGGTTAGGGTTAGGGTTAGGGTTAGGGTTAGGGTTAGGGTTAGGGTTAGGGTTAGGGTTAGGGTTAGGGTTAGGGTTAGGGTTAGGGTTAGGGTTAGGGTTAGGGTTAGGGTTAGGGTTAGGGTTAGGGTTAGGGTTAGGGTTAGGGTTAGGGTTAGGGTTAGGGTTAGGGTTAGGGTTAGGGTTAGGGTTAGGGTTAGGGTTAGGGTTAGGGTTAGGGTTAGGGTTAGGGTTAGGGTTAGGGTTAGGGTTAGGGTTAGGGTTAGGGTTAGGGTTAGGGTTAGGGTTAGGGTTAGGGTTAGGGTTAGGGTTAGGGTTAGGGTTAGGGTTAGGGTTAGGGTTAGGGTTAGGGTTAGGGTTAGGGTTAGGGTTAGGGTTAGGGTTAGGGTTAGGGTTAGGGTTAGGGTTAGGGTTAGGGTTAGGGTTAGGGTTAGGGTTAGGGTTAGGGTTAGGGTTAGGGTTAGGGTTAGGGTTAGGGTTAGGGTTAGGGTTAGGGTTAGGGTTAGGGTTAGGGTTAGGGTTAGGGTTAGGGTTAGGGTTAGGGTTAGGGTTAGGGTTAGGGTTAGGGTTAGGGTTAGGGTTAGGGTTAGGGTTAGGGTTAGGGTTAGGGTTAGGGTTAGGGTTAGGGTTAGGGTTAGGGTTAGGGTTAGGGTTAGGGTTAGGGTTAGGGTTAGGGTTAGGGTTAGGGTTAGGGTTAGGGTTAGGGTTAGGGTTAGGGTTAGGGTTAGGGTTAGGGTTAGGGTTAGGGTTAGGGTTAGGGTTAGGGTTAGGGTTAGGGTTAGGGTTAGGGTTAGGGTTAGGGTTAGGGTTAGGGTTAGGGTTAGGGTTAGGGTTAGGGTTAGGGTTAGGGTTAGGGTTAGGGTTAGGGTTAGGGTTAGGGTTAGGGTTAGGGTTAGGGTTAGGGTTAGGGTTAGGGTTAGGGTTAGGGTTAGGGTTAGGGTTAGGGTTAGGGTTAGGGTTAGGGTTAGGGTTAGGGTTAGGGTTAGGGTTAGGGTTAGGGTTAGGGTTAGGGTTAGGGTTAGGGTTAGGGTTAGGGTTAGGGTTAGGGTTAGGGTTAGGGTTAGGGTTAGGGTTAGGGTTAGGGTTAGGGTTAGGGTTAGGGTTAGGGTTAGGGTTAGGGTTAGGGTTAGGGTTAGGGTTAGGGTTAGGGTTAGGGTTAGGGTTAGGGTTAGGGTTAGGGTTAGGGTTAGGGTTAGGGTTAGGGTTAGGGTTAGGGTTAGGGTTAGGGTTAGGGTTAGGGTTAGGGTTAGGGTTAGGGTTAGGGTTAGGGTTAGGGTTAGGGTTAGGGTTAGGGTTAGGGTTAGGGTTAGGGTTAGGGTTAGGGTTAGGGTTAGGGTTAGGGTTAGGGTTAGGGTTAGGGTTAGGGTTAGGGTTAGGGTTAGGGTTAGGGTTAGGGTTAGGGTTAGGGTTAGGGTTAGGGTTAGGGTTAGGGTTAGGGTTAGGGTTAGGGTTAGGGTTAGGGTTAGGGTTAGGGTTAGGGTTAGGGTTAGGGTTAGGGTTAGGGTTAGGGTTAGGGTTAGGGTTAGGGTTAGGGTTAGGGTTAGGGTTAGGGTTAGGGTTAGGGTTAGGGTTAGGGTTAGGGTTAGGGTTAGGGTTAGGGTTAGGGTTAGGGTTAGGGTTAGGGTTAGGGTTAGGGTTAGGGTTAGGGTTAGGGTTAGGGTTAGGGTTAGGGTTAGGGTTAGGGTTAGGGTTAGGGTTAGGGTTAGGGTTAGGGTTAGGGTTAGGGTTAGGGTTAGGGTTAGGGTTAGGGTTAGGGTTAGGGTTAGGGTTAGGGTTAGGGTTAGGGTTAGGGTTAGGGTTAGGGTTAGGGTTAGGGTTAGGGTTAGGGTTAGGGTTAGGGTTAGGGTTAGGGTTAGGGTTAGGGTTAGGGTTAGGGTTAGGGTTAGGGTTAGGGTTAGGGTTAGGGTTAGGGTTAGGGTTAGGGTTAGGGTTAGGGTTAGGGTTAGGGTTAGGGTTAGGGTTAGGGTTAGGGTTAGGGTTAGGGTTAGGGTTAGGGTTAGGGTTAGGGTTAGGGTTAGGGTTAGGGTTAGGGTTAGGGTTAGGGTTAGGGTTAGGGTTAGGGTTAGGGTTAGGGTTAGGGTTAGGGTTAGGGTTAGGGTTAGGGTTAGGGTTAGGGTTAGGGTTAGGGTTAGGGTTAGGGTTAGGGTTAGGGTTAGGGTTAGGGTTAGGGTTAGGGTTAGGGTTAGGGTTAGGGTTAGGGTTAGGGTTAGGGTTAGGGTTAGGGTTAGGGTTAGGGTTAGGGTTAGGGTTAGGGTTAGGGTTAGGGTTAGGGTTAGGGTTAGGGTTAGGGTTAGGGTTAGGGTTAGGGTTAGGGTTAGGGTTAGGGTTAGGGTTAGGGTTAGGGTTAGGGTTAGGGTTAGGGTTAGGGTTAGGGTTAGGGTTAGGGTTAGGGTTAGGGTTAGGGTTAGGGTTAGGGTTAGGGTTAGGGTTAGGGTTAGGGTTAGGGTTAGGGTTAGGGTTAGGGTTAGGGTTAGGGTTAGGGTTAGGGTTAGGGTTAGGGTTAGGGTTAGGGTTAGGGTTAGGGTTAGGGTTAGGGTTAGGGTTAGGGTTAGGGTTAGGGTTAGGGTTAGGGTTAGGGTTAGGGTTAGGGTTAGGGTTAGGGTTAGGGTTAGGGTTAGGGTTAGGGTTAGGGTTAGGGTTAGGGTTAGGGTTAGGGTTAGGGTTAGGGTTAGGGTTAGGGTTAGGGTTAGGGTTAGGGTTAGGGTTAGGGTTAGGGTTAGGGTTAGGGTTAGGGTTAGGGTTAGGGTTAGGGTTAGGGTTAGGGTTAGGGTTAGGGTTAGGGTTAGGGTTAGGGTTAGGGTTAGGGTTAGGGTTAGGGTTAGGGTTAGGGTTAGGGTTAGGGTTAGGGTTAGGGTTAGGGTTAGGGTTAGGGTTAGGGTTAGGGTTAGGGTTAGGGTTAGGGTTAGGGTTAGGGTTAGGGTTAGGGTTAGGGTTAGGGTTAGGGTTAGGGTTAGGGTTAGGGTTAGGGTTAGGGTTAGGGTTAGGGTTAGGGTTAGGGTTAGGGTTAGGGTTAGGGTTAGGGTTAGGGTTAGGGTTAGGGTTAGGGTTAGGGTTAGGGTTAGGGTTAGGGTTAGGGTTAGGGTTAGGGTTAGGGTTAGGGTTAGGGTTAGGGTTAGGGTTAGGGTTAGGGTTAGGGTTAGGGTTAGGGTTAGGGTTAGGGTTAGGGTTAGGGTTAGGGTTAGGGTTAGGGTTAGGGTTAGGGTTAGGGTTAGGGTTAGGGTTAGGGTTAGGGTTAGGGTTAGGGTTAGGGTTAGGGTTAGGGTTAGGGTTAGGGTTAGGGTTAGGGTTAGGGTTAGGGTTAGGGTTAGGGTTAGGGTTAGGGTTAGGGTTAGGGTTAGGGTTAGGGTTAGGGTTAGGGTTAGGGTTAGGGTTAGGGTTAGGGTTAGGGTTAGGGTTAGGGTTAGGGTTAGGGTTAGGGTTAGGGTTAGGGTTAGGGTTAGGGTTAGGGTTAGGGTTAGGGTTAGGGTTAGGGTTAGGGTTAGGGTTAGGGTTAGGGTTAGGGTTAGGGTTAGGGTTAGGGTTAGGGTTAGGGTTAGGGTTAGGGTTAGGGTTAGGGTTAGGGTTAGGGTTAGGGTTAGGGTTAGGGTTAGGGTTAGGGTTAGGGTTAGGGTTAGGGTTAGGGTTAGGGTTAGGGTTAGGGTTAGGGTTAGGGTTAGGGTTAGGGTTAGGGTTAGGGTTAGGGTTAGGGTTAGGGTTAGGGTTAGGGTTAGGGTTAGGGTTAGGGTTAGGGTTAGGGTTAGGGTTAGGGTTAGGGTTAGGGTTAGGGTTAGGGTTAGGGTTAGGGTTAGGGTTAGGGTTAGGGTTAGGGTTAGGGTTAGGGTTAGGGTTAGGGTTAGGGTTAGGGTTAGGGTTAGGGTTAGGGTTAGGGTTAGGGTTAGGGTTAGGGTTAGGGTTAGGGTTAGGGTTAGGGTTAGGGTTAGGGTTAGGGTTAGGGTTAGGGTTAGGGTTAGGGTTAGGGTTAGGGTTAGGGTTAGGGTTAGGGTTAGGGTTAGGGTTAGGGTTAGGGTTAGGGTTAGGGTTAGGGTTAGGGTTAGGGTTAGGGTTAGGGTTAGGGTTAGGGTTAGGGTTAGGGTTAGGGTTAGGGTTAGGGTTAGGGTTAGGGTTAGGGTTAGGGTTAGGGTTAGGGTTAGGGTTAGGGTTAGGGTTAGGGTTAGGGTTAGGGTTAGGGTTAGGGTTAGGGTTAGGGTTAGGGTTAGGGTTAGGGTTAGGGTTAGGGTTAGGGTTAGGGTTAGGGTTAGGGTTAGGGTTAGGGTTAGGGTTAGGGTTAGGGTTAGGGTTAGGGTTAGGGTTAGGGTTAGGGTTAGGGTTAGGGTTAGGGTTAGGGTTAGGGTTAGGGTTAGGGTTAGGGTTAGGGTTAGGGTTAGGGTTAGGGTTAGGGTTAGGGTTAGGGTTAGGGTTAGGGTTAGGGTTAGGGTTAGGGTTAGGGTTAGGGTTAGGGTTAGGGTTAGGGTTAGGGTTAGGGTTAGGGTTAGGGTTAGGGTTAGGGTTAGGGTTAGGGTTAGGGTTAGGGTTAGGGTTAGGGTTAGGGTTAGGGTTAGGGTTAGGGTTAGGGTTAGGGTTAGGGTTAGGGTTAGGGTTAGGGTTAGGGTTAGGGTTAGGGTTAGGGTTAGGGTTAGGGTTAGGGTTAGGGTTAGGGTTAGGGTTAGGGTTAGGGTTAGGGTTAGGGTTAGGGTTAGGGTTAGGGTTAGGGTTAGGGTTAGGGTTAGGGTTAGGGTTAGGGTTAGGGTTAGGGTTAGGGTTAGGGTTAGGGTTAGGGTTAGGGTTAGGGTTAGGGTTAGGGTTAGGGTTAGGGTTAGGGTTAGGGTTAGGGTTAGGGTTAGGGTTAGGGTTAGGGTTAGGGTTAGGGTTAGGGTTAGGGTTAGGGTTAGGGTTAGGGTTAGGGTTAGGGTTAGGGTTAGGGTTAGGGTTAGGGTTAGGGTTAGGGTTAGGGTTAGGGTTAGGGTTAGGGTTAGGGTTAGGGTTAGGGTTAGGGTTAGGGTTAGGGTTAGGGTTAGGGTTAGGGTTAGGGTTAGGGTTAGGGTTAGGGTTAGGGTTAGGGTTAGGGTTAGGGTTAGGGTTAGGGTTAGGGTTAGGGTTAGGGTTAGGGTTAGGGTTAGGGTTAGGGTTAGGGTTAGGGTTAGGGTTAGGGTTAGGGTTAGGGTTAGGGTTAGGGTTAGGGTTAGGGTTAGGGTTAGGGTTAGGGTTAGGGTTAGGGTTAGGGTTAGGGTTAGGGTTAGGGTTAGGGTTAGGGTTAGGGTTAGGGTTAGGGTTAGGGTTAGGGTTAGGGTTAGGGTTAGGGTTAGGGTTAGGGTTAGGGTTAGGGTTAGGGTTAGGGTTAGGGTTAGGGTTAGGGTTAGGGTTAGGGTTAGGGTTAGGGTTAGGGTTAGGGTTAGGGTTAGGGTTAGGGTTAGGGTTAGGGTTAGGGTTAGGGTTAGGGTTAGGGTTAGGGTTAGGGTTAGGGTTAGGGTTAGGGTTAGGGTTAGGGTTAGGGTTAGGGTTAGGGTTAGGGTTAGGGTTAGGGTTAGGGTTAGGGTTAGGGTTAGGGTTAGGGTTAGGGTTAGGGTTAGGGTTAGGGTTAGGGTTAGGGTTAGGGTTAGGGTTAGGGTTAGGGTTAGGGTTAGGGTTAGGGTTAGGGTTAGGGTTAGGGTTAGGGTTAGGGTTAGGGTTAGGGTTAGGGTTAGGGTTAGGGTTAGGGTTAGGGTTAGGGTTAGGGTTAGGGTTAGGGTTAGGGTTAGGGTTAGGGTTAGGGTTAGGGTTAGGGTTAGGGTTAGGGTTAGGGTTAGGGTTAGGGTTAGGGTTAGGGTTAGGGTTAGGGTTAGGGTTAGGGTTAGGGTTAGGGTTAGGGTTAGGGTTAGGGTTAGGGTTAGGGTTAGGGTTAGGGTTAGGGTTAGGGTTAGGGTTAGGGTTAGGGTTAGGGTTAGGGTTAGGGTTAGGGTTAGGGTTAGGGTTAGGGTTAGGGTTAGGGTTAGGGTTAGGGTTAGGGTTAGGGTTAGGGTTAGGGTTAGGGTTAGGGTTAGGGTTAGGGTTAGGGTTAGGGTTAGGGTTAGGGTTAGGGTTAGGGTTAGGGTTAGGGTTAGGGTTAGGGTTAGGGTTAGGGTTAGGGTTAGGGTTAGGGTTAGGGTTAGGGTTAGGGTTAGGGTTAGGGTTAGGGTTAGGGTTAGGGTTAGGGTTAGGGTTAGGGTTAGGGTTAGGGTTAGGGTTAGGGTTAGGGTTAGGGTTAGGGTTAGGGTTAGGGTTAGGGTTAGGGTTAGGGTTAGGGTTAGGGTTAGGGTTAGGGTTAGGGTTAGGGTTAGGGTTAGGGTTAGGGTTAGGGTTAGGGTTAGGGTTAGGGTTAGGGTTAGGGTTAGGGTTAGGGTTAGGGTTAGGGTTAGGGTTAGGGTTAGGGTTAGGGTTAGGGTTAGGGTTAGGGTTAGGGTTAGGGTTAGGGTTAGGGTTAGGGTTAGGGTTAGGGTTAGGGTTAGGGTTAGGGTTAGGGTTAGGGTTAGGGTTAGGGTTAGGGTTAGGGTTAGGGTTAGGGTTAGGGTTAGGGTTAGGGTTAGGGTTAGGGTTAGGGTTAGGGTTAGGGTTAGGGTTAGGGTTAGGGTTAGGGTTAGGGTTAGGGTTAGGGTTAGGGTTAGGGTTAGGGTTAGGGTTAGGGTTAGGGTTAGGGTTAGGGTTAGGGTTAGGGTTAGGGTTAGGGTTAGGGTTAGGGTTAGGGTTAGGGTTAGGGTTAGGGTTAGGGTTAGGGTTAGGGTTAGGGTTAGGGTTAGGGTTAGGGTTAGGGTTAGGGTTAGGGTTAGGGTTAGGGTTAGGGTTAGGGTTAGGGTTAGGGTTAGGGTTAGGGTTAGGGTTAGGGTTAGGGTTAGGGTTAGGGTTAGGGTTAGGGTTAGGGTTAGGGTTAGGGTTAGGGTTAGGGTTAGGGTTAGGGTTAGGGTTAGGGTTAGGGTTAGGGTTAGGGTTAGGGTTAGGGTTAGGGTTAGGGTTAGGGTTAGGGTTAGGGTTAGGGTTAGGGTTAGGGTTAGGGTTAGGGTTAGGGTTAGGGTTAGGGTTAGGGTTAGGGTTAGGGTTAGGGTTAGGGTTAGGGTTAGGGTTAGGGTTAGGGTTAGGGTTAGGGTTAGGGTTAGGGTTAGGGTTAGGGTTAGGGTTAGGGTTAGGGTTAGGGTTAGGGTTAGGGTTAGGGTTAGGGTTAGGGTTAGGGTTAGGGTTAGGGTTAGGGTTAGGGTTAGGGTTAGGGTTAGGGTTAGGGTTAGGGTTAGGGTTAGGGTTAGGGTTAGGGTTAGGGTTAGGGTTAGGGTTAGGGTTAGGGTTAGGGTTAGGGTTAGGGTTAGGGTTAGGGTTAGGGTTAGGGTTAGGGTTAGGGTTAGGGTTAGGGTTAGGGTTAGGGTTAGGGTTAGGGTTAGGGTTAGGGTTAGGGTTAGGGTTAGGGTTAGGGTTAGGGTTAGGGTTAGGGTTAGGGTTAGGGTTAGGGTTAGGGTTAGGGTTAGGGTTAGGGTTAGGGTTAGGGTTAGGGTTAGGGTTAGGGTTAGGGTTAGGGTTAGGGTTAGGGTTAGGGTTAGGGTTAGGGTTAGGGTTAGGGTTAGGGTTAGGGTTAGGGTTAGGGTTAGGGTTAGGGTTAGGGTTAGGGTTAGGGTTAGGGTTAGGGTTAGGGTTAGGGTTAGGGTTAGGGTTAGGGTTAGGGTTAGGGTTAGGGTTAGGGTTAGGGTTAGGGTTAGGGTTAGGGTTAGGGTTAGGGTTAGGGTTAGGGTTAGGGTTAGGGTTAGGGTTAGGGTTAGGGTTAGGGTTAGGGTTAGGGTTAGGGTTAGGGTTAGGGTTAGGGTTAGGGTTAGGGTTAGGGTTAGGGTTAGGGTTAGGGTTAGGGTTAGGGTTAGGGTTAGGGTTAGGGTTAGGGTTAGGGTTAGGGTTAGGGTTAGGGTTAGGGTTAGGGTTAGGGTTAGGGTTAGGGTTAGGGTTAGGGTTAGGGTTAGGGTTAGGGTTAGGGTTAGGGTTAGGGTTAGGGTTAGGGTTAGGGTTAGGGTTAGGGTTAGGGTTAGGGTTAGGGTTAGGGTTAGGGTTAGGGTTAGGGTTAGGGTTAGGGTTAGGGTTAGGGTTAGGGTTAGGGTTAGGGTTAGGGTTAGGGTTAGGGTTAGGGTTAGGGTTAGGGTTAGGGTTAGGGTTAGGGTTAGGGTTAGGGTTAGGGTTAGGGTTAGGGTTAGGGTTAGGGTTAGGGTTAGGGTTAGGGTTAGGGTTAGGGTTAGGGTTAGGGTTAGGGTTAGGGTTAGGGTTAGGGTTAGGGTTAGGGTTAGGGTTAGGGTTAGGGTTAGGGTTAGGGTTAGGGTTAGGGTTAGGGTTAGGGTTAGGGTTAGGGTTAGGGTTAGGGTTAGGGTTAGGGTTAGGGTTAGGGTTAGGGTTAGGGTTAGGGTTAGGGTTAGGGTTAGGGTTAGGGTTAGGGTTAGGGTTAGGGTTAGGGTTAGGGTTAGGGTTAGGGTTAGGGTTAGGGTTAGGGTTAGGGTTAGGGTTAGGGTTAGGGTTAGGGTTAGGGTTAGGGTTAGGGTTAGGGTTAGGGTTAGGGTTAGGGTTAGGGTTAGGGTTAGGGTTAGGGTTAGGGTTAGGGTTAGGGTTAGGGTTAGGGTTAGGGTTAGGGTTAGGGTTAGGGTTAGGGTTAGGGTTAGGGTTAGGGTTAGGGTTAGGGTTAGGGTTAGGGTTAGGGTTAGGGTTAGGGTTAGGGTTAGGGTTAGGGTTAGGGTTAGGGTTAGGGTTAGGGTTAGGGTTAGGGTTAGGGTTAGGGTTAGGGTTAGGGTTAGGGTTAGGGTTAGGGTTAGGGTTAGGGTTAGGGTTAGGGTTAGGGTTAGGGTTAGGGTTAGGGTTAGGGTTAGGGTTAGGGTTAGGGTTAGGGTTAGGGTTAGGGTTAGGGTTAGGGTTAGGGTTAGGGTTAGGGTTAGGGTTAGGGTTAGGGTTAGGGTTAGGGTTAGGGTTAGGGTTAGGGTTAGGGTTAGGGTTAGGGTTAGGGTTAGGGTTAGGGTTAGGGTTAGGGTTAGGGTTAGGGTTAGGGTTAGGGTTAGGGTTAGGGTTAGGGTTAGGGTTAGGGTTAGGGTTAGGGTTAGGGTTAGGGTTAGGGTTAGGGTTAGGGTTAGGGTTAGGGTTAGGGTTAGGGTTAGGGTTAGGGTTAGGGTTAGGGTTAGGGTTAGGGTTAGGGTTAGGGTTAGGGTTAGGGTTAGGGTTAGGGTTAGGGTTAGGGTTAGGGTTAGGGTTAGGGTTAGGGTTAGGGTTAGGGTTAGGGTTAGGGTTAGGGTTAGGGTTAGGGTTAGGGTTAGGGTTAGGGTTAGGGTTAGGGTTAGGGTTAGGGTTAGGGTTAGGGTTAGGGTTAGGGTTAGGGTTAGGGTTAGGGTTAGGGTTAGGGTTAGGGTTAGGGTTAGGGTTAGGGTTAGGGTTAGGGTTAGGGTTAGGGTTAGGGTTAGGGTTAGGGTTAGGGTTAGGGTTAGGGTTAGGGTTAGGGTTAGGGTTAGGGTTAGGGTTAGGGTTAGGGTTAGGGTTAGGGTTAGGGTTAGGGTTAGGGTTAGGGTTAGGGTTAGGGTTAGGGTTAGGGTTAGGGTTAGGGTTAGGGTTAGGGTTAGGGTTAGGGTTAGGGTTAGGGTTAGGGTTAGGGTTAGGGTTAGGGTTAGGGTTAGGGTTAGGGTTAGGGTTAGGGTTAGGGTTAGGGTTAGGGTTAGGGTTAGGGTTAGGGTTAGGGTTAGGGTTAGGGTTAGGGTTAGGGTTAGGGTTAGGGTTAGGGTTAGGGTTAGGGTTAGGGTTAGGGTTAGGGTTAGGGTTAGGGTTAGGGTTAGGGTTAGGGTTAGGGTTAGGGTTAGGGTTAGGGTTAGGGTTAGGGTTAGGGTTAGGGTTAGGGTTAGGGTTAGGGTTAGGGTTAGGGTTAGGGTTAGGGTTAGGGTTAGGGTTAGGGTTAGGGTTAGGGTTAGGGTTAGGGTTAGGGTTAGGGTTAGGGTTAGGGTTAGGGTTAGGGTTAGGGTTAGGGTTAGGGTTAGGGTTAGGGTTAGGGTTAGGGTTAGGGTTAGGGTTAGGGTTAGGGTTAGGGTTAGGGTTAGGGTTAGGGTTAGGGTTAGGGTTAGGGTTAGGGTTAGGGTTAGGGTTAGGGTTAGGGTTAGGGTTAGGGTTAGGGTTAGGGTTAGGGTTAGGGTTAGGGTTAGGGTTAGGGTTAGGGTTAGGGTTAGGGTTAGGGTTAGGGTTAGGGTTAGGGTTAGGGTTAGGGTTAGGGTTAGGGTTAGGGTTAGGGTTAGGGTTAGGGTTAGGGTTAGGGTTAGGGTTAGGGTTAGGGTTAGGGTTAGGGTTAGGGTTAGGGTTAGGGTTAGGGTTAGGGTTAGGGTTAGGGTTAGGGTTAGGGTTAGGGTTAGGGTTAGGGTTAGGGTTAGGGTTAGGGTTAGGGTTAGGGTTAGGGTTAGGGTTAGGGTTAGGGTTAGGGTTAGGGTTAGGGTTAGGGTTAGGGTTAGGGTTAGGGTTAGGGTTAGGGTTAGGGTTAGGGTTAGGGTTAGGGTTAGGGTTAGGGTTAGGGTTAGGGTTAGGGTTAGGGTTAGGGTTAGGGTTAGGGTTAGGGTTAGGGTTAGGGTTAGGGTTAGGGTTAGGGTTAGGGTTAGGGTTAGGGTTAGGGTTAGGGTTAGGGTTAGGGTTAGGGTTAGGGTTAGGGTTAGGGTTAGGGTTAGGGTTAGGGTTAGGGTTAGGGTTAGGGTTAGGGTTAGGGTTAGGGTTAGGGTTAGGGTTAGGGTTAGGGTTAGGGTTAGGGTTAGGGTTAGGGTTAGGGTTAGGGTTAGGGTTAGGGTTAGGGTTAGGGTTAGGGTTAGGGTTAGGGTTAGGGTTAGGGTTAGGGTTAGGGTTAGGGTTAGGGTTAGGGTTAGGGTTAGGGTTAGGGTTAGGGTTAGGGTTAGGGTTAGGGTTAGGGTTAGGGTTAGGGTTAGGGTTAGGGTTAGGGTTAGGGTTAGGGTTAGGGTTAGGGTTAGGGTTAGGGTTAGGGTTAGGGTTAGGGTTAGGGTTAGGGTTAGGGTTAGGGTTAGGGTTAGGGTTAGGGTTAGGGTTAGGGTTAGGGTTAGGGTTAGGGTTAGGGTTAGGGTTAGGGTTAGGGTTAGGGTTAGGGTTAGGGTTAGGGTTAGGGTTAGGGTTAGGGTTAGGGTTAGGGTTAGGGTTAGGGTTAGGGTTAGGGTTAGGGTTAGGGTTAGGGTTAGGGTTAGGGTTAGGGTTAGGGTTAGGGTTAGGGTTAGGGTTAGGGTTAGGGTTAGGGTTAGGGTTAGGGTTAGGGTTAGGGTTAGGGTTAGGGTTAGGGTTAGGGTTAGGGTTAGGGTTAGGGTTAGGGTTAGGGTTAGGGTTAGGGTTAGGGTTAGGGTTAGGGTTAGGGTTAGGGTTAGGGTTAGGGTTAGGGTTAGGGTTAGGGTTAGGGTTAGGGTTAGGGTTAGGGTTAGGGTTAGGGTTAGGGTTAGGGTTAGGGTTAGGGTTAGGGTTAGGGTTAGGGTTAGGGTTAGGGTTAGGGTTAGGGTTAGGGTTAGGGTTAGGGTTAGGGTTAGGGTTAGGGTTAGGGTTAGGGTTAGGGTTAGGGTTAGGGTTAGGGTTAGGGTTAGGGTTAGGGTTAGGGTTAGGGTTAGGGTTAGGGTTAGGGTTAGGGTTAGGGTTAGGGTTAGGGTTAGGGTTAGGGTTAGGGTTAGGGTTAGGGTTAGGGTTAGGGTTAGGGTTAGGGTTAGGGTTAGGGTTAGGGTTAGGGTTAGGGTTAGGGTTAGGGTTAGGGTTAGGGTTAGGGTTAGGGTTAGGGTTAGGGTTAGGGTTAGGGTTAGGGTTAGGGTTAGGGTTAGGGTTAGGGTTAGGGTTAGGGTTAGGGTTAGGGTTAGGGTTAGGGTTAGGGTTAGGGTTAGGGTTAGGGTTAGGGTTAGGGTTAGGGTTAGGGTTAGGGTTAGGGTTAGGGTTAGGGTTAGGGTTAGGGTTAGGGTTAGGGTTAGGGTTAGGGTTAGGGTTAGGGTTAGGGTTAGGGTTAGGGTTAGGGTTAGGGTTAGGGTTAGGGTTAGGGTTAGGGTTAGGGTTAGGGTTAGGGTTAGGGTTAGGGTTAGGGTTAGGGTTAGGGTTAGGGTTAGGGTTAGGGTTAGGGTTAGGGTTAGGGTTAGGGTTAGGGTTAGGGTTAGGGTTAGGGTTAGGGTTAGGGTTAGGGTTAGGGTTAGGGTTAGGGTTAGGGTTAGGGTTAGGGTTAGGGTTAGGGTTAGGGTTAGGGTTAGGGTTAGGGTTAGGGTTAGGGTTAGGGTTAGGGTTAGGGTTAGGGTTATGGGTTAGGGTTAGGGTTAGGGTTAGGGTTAGGGTTAGGGTTAGGGTTAGGGTTAGGGTTAGGGTTAGGGTTAGGGTTAGGGTTAGGGTTAGGGTTAGGGTTAGGGTTAGGGTTAGGGTTAGGGTTAGGGTTAGGGTTAGGGTTAGGGTTAGGGTTAGGGTTAGGGTTAGGGTTAGGGTTAGGGTTAGGGTTAGGGTTAGGGTTAGGGTTAGGGTTAGGGTTAGGGTTAGGGTTAGGGTTAGGGTTAGGGTTAGGGTTAGGGTTAGGGTTAGGGTTAGGGTTAGGGTTAGGGTTAGGGTTAGGGTTAGGGTTAGGGTTAGGGTTAGGGTTAGGGTTAGGGTTAGGGTTAGGGTTAGGGTTAGGGTTAGGGTTAGGGTTAGGGTTAGGGTTAGGGTTAGGGTTAGGGTTAGGGTTAGGGTTAGGGTTAGGGTTAGGGTTAGGGTTAGGGTTAGGGTTAGGGTTAGGGTTAGGGTTAGGGTTAGGGTTAGGGTTAGGGTTAGGGTTAGGGTTAGGGTTAGGGTTAGGGTTAGGGTTAGGGTTAGGGTTAGGGTTAGGGTTAGGGTTAGGGTTAGGGTTAGGGTTAGGGTTAGGGTTAGGGTTAGGGTTAGGGTTAGGGTTAGGGTTAGGGTTAGGGTTAGGGTTAGGGTTAGGGTTAGGGTTAGGGTTAGGGTTAGGGTTAGGGTTAGGGTTAGGGTTAGGGTTAGGGTTAGGGTTAGGGT